>NC_135447.1:19533915-19781415 GCF_051991255.1 Vanacampus margaritifer | reverse complement strand
GCTCCATCCATCCATCATTCAGTTTTTCCTTTGGTCTCTTAAGGTCTCCATAATCTGTTGGAATTTAGATGTATCTCTGGTTGGTGAAAGATTCGGGATTTGTAACTCTCTGGGTGGAAGGTGGTGTCTGGTTGGTGTTGGATTTCAGTTTGTTTCATCTTTCTTTCCTTTGAGTTTGACACTGGTTTCCTGACAACTTCACGACTCCGGTTAAGGGTCTTGGATTTATAACAGGTTTCAGGTGAATTAAAACACACACGAACGAACGTTCAGCGTGGAGCCATTCTTTTGAGTGATAAAAGTGCCGCGAGTAGCGCGCTAATTAGCATTAGCAAGTCAGACTGGAGTAGATCATTACAATTCCTTTCACATCTATAGATTGAAGCAAAAATCATTGTCAATCAAAATCAAATATATATATCTATATATCTATCTATAGATATATATATATATCTATATCTATCTATCTATATCTATCTCTACCTATCTATCTATATCTATCTCTACCTATCATATATGTATATATATATATTTATATAATATATATATATATATACACAGTATATATAATCTTTTTTCTTTTTTTTTCTCTCTCTGGGGAGAGCTCAGTATTGATCATTTGACATGTCATCATCATTGTTCTCCCTTTTTTTATATATATATATTTTTTATTATTTTTGGTATGTGTGTGTGTGTGTGTGTGTGTGTGTGTGTGTGTGTGTGTGTGCGTGCGTGCATGTGTGCGTGCGTGTAAAAAAAAATAAGAATTCCCATACCGTTCACCTAAACCGAACACTCCAAAATCCAGCCAGAGTCGTGGGGCCGCCAGGAGACCCGAAGAGGAACCAAAGAAAAGAAAGAAAAGCGAAGCCCAGCACCGACCAGACACCACCCACCGGGCCACTAACCAGAGTCCTTCACCAACCCCAGAGACATCTAAATTCCAACAAATCAGGGAGACCTCAAGGGCCCGAAGGAGAAACTGAGGAAAGGTAGAAAGGACAGACGAAGCAGAGTGAGATCCACAGAAACCCGCCTCCACCGAATCAATGACCTGAGGGAGAAACAAATTGTGTCTGAGTTTCGATAGATGCTGGTGTGGTGGATCTGGCATGCATGAAAATCTCCACCAAAGAGGGGAGCCGTCGACCCCCGCCAGGACAGAGCAAGCGCAACACCTCAGGGCCCCCCAGGCCGCGGCAGCGCCAAAGGACGACCCCCGGGCCCCGCAGGGGCCACCGGCCGGAGAGCAAACCCAGGAGCAGGAGCACCCCCCACCCCAACGCGGCCCGCGCCCCCAACCCAACGCAGCAGGACGGGGCACTGCAGGCCCACCAGGCACCCCACCGGCCCACAACCCCCACTCCCCCCACCCCCGCCATCCACCCCAACCCAGCCCCAACCACCCCCATGTCCCCAAATCCCCAGACACCCCCCACCCCAGCACCCCCACCACCACCACCACCACCCCCCAACCAAGCCGCCCCCGCCCCCACCACCACCCACCGACAGCCCCCCAGCCCCCGACCCCCAGACCCCGGGGACACACCGCACCCAGGCATCTGCGCCGAAGAGGGGCCGGGCAGCGGAGCGGAGAGGGCACCCGCGCCCACCCCACCACGCGGAGGGACGGAACACCAGGGGCAGAAGGGGAGATGGGGGCACCGGAGGACGGGCGGCATCCCCGAACCCCAGGCCCAGCGGGGAGAGGCCCCGGTCGTCACCCCAACGATCTAAGTGAAAAACTAACCCTGTTACTGAGTTCGCCAGCTCGCCGACTGGCGAACTCTACCCCTAAACCGTGAGTGTGACCCCACCCAGTGTATATACATAAGTGTGTGTGTGTGGTGCATTAAAATTGGGGGCAGGTGAACCGGAGCAGAGGGAAATGATATCCCCCTCTGCTCCGATCCACCCGCCTCCCAGGCATGTCAAGGAGCGTATGTGATGCATTAAAAGAAATTAATGGGGGGGGGGGGGGGCCTCGGGGGGGACAGGTGACCGCAGCACTGCTCCATGCTGCGGCCCGCCCCAACCGATGACCCCCCCCCCCCCCCCCAGTTGTGTGGTGCATTAAAATTGGAGGGGAGCTGCAGGGCGGAGACGGTGTCTCCACCCTACCCCACTCCCGCCCAAAGTGTGTTATGTGCCCTAAAATGTATTGTGCAAAACTAGTGCCGTGAGTTAAGAGGAGCGACCAGCTGGGCCCCCCCCCCCAACCGGGCGGGGGGGGGGGGAGGCGCATCCGCCCACCAATCCCCCACCCACCCCACCGGGACCCCGGTCTAAAGGTGGACTGTTGTATTTAGGGATGCACCGAAATGAAAATTTTTGGTCAAAACCGAAAAATATTTGGCTGAAAACAGAAACGGCGAGAAAAAATTATGCCAATTTTTACAATCATTGCATTTGTTATAATTAATTAAAATTATAATATTATTATAAAATATTTATTTAGCACTGGCATTTTAACAAAGCACAATATTAATTGAAATGTGCCCACACCGCAGATATGTTGGCTAATGGTACATTAAACACCAAATGAAGGTTGAGCATTTTCTGGCGGTGCGATTGCACTTTCTAGTCAATGTAGTTCGCACAGGCGGGACAAGGTGCGGCGCACTTAAAATCCGCACCTTCACATATTGACCATTAAAGAGTTTAAAAATAAATAAATACATTTGTTCGCACCAGCTAATCTGCTTCGGGAACAGACTGCAAAGCCACACACAGGGTACAAGTGTTTCCATGTTTAAAACTATTGATAGCAATAGTGCTAACATTAGGGAAAGTATTTAGCACAGCCACTGGGATGCCGGTAAAAACGTGGAAGCGTTCGAGGGGCTCTTATAAAGGGAACACCCTGCAGGAGAAAGATTGGCTCACCTGTACTGCAGCACACAGGAGTTCTGTCTTTTTTTCGACCCTTTTAAATGTTGTACACCAAGCGACGCCCCTCTCCTCCGGTGTGCGCAATGAGCTGCTGCGACTGGTGCAAACTCATATGGTGAAAAGCCAGTGAGAAGTGAGGCGGACACTCACCCCCGCGTTTGCTGTTTAATTCAGATGCTTGCTTGGAGTGTTTTTTTTGCTTGCGTCACCACAACATCCTATTTCGGCCATATTCTTTCTGCTTTAATTTTATTTTGGAGCTAAGTTTATTAATGTTCATAGTACATTAACAACTACAGTATCCTCCAACGCATCAAGGAGTTGAGAAGAGGAGTTCTGATGCGGCAGGCTAAGATGTTGTATTTTAAACTCCTGTGCCCGACTAAAGCATGAAACATAGTCCGCAACAGCCTCTTCTAGTGGCGGATGCTCATATTGATGACAGGTCACCGGGCACAAAAATCTTCTGACAGTCCTCCAAAAAGAGCAGGGGGTTGTGGACTAACCTCTTCGAAGAAGAGCGCCATCAGGTTGAAGACATAACCTAAAACAAATAAAATCTATGTTCTTACATTTACGTTATATATACGGTATACACATTCTTTTGTCCCTGAGTAATTACCGTATGTTGGTTCTGTTTTTAGTGGCTGCAGCATAGGCGGTCTTTTTTTTGCTTTTGAGAAATAAAGTTTGTATAACCTTATTCTTGAAGTCAAGACAGTATTTTCATTAAAATGCATGGCTGCCAGATACAGCCTAAGAAAAAAAGAAAAAAAAGTGCAGTAATCACGCAGAGCTAAACACATTGTTGCGTCATGTTAATCAACCACAGCACACATCTACACAGATCTCTGCTTCTTGTATTTTTAGTGTCTAAGTAAATGTGAATGTACCTGCATAACTTTCCGATAAACGGGAGAACCACATTTTTGGGCGTGAACTGCAAAATAATTGCACGGAAAGCTTGCAATTTTGAGGTCTGGTACTTTTGAGCTCAGCATTTTCACAATACTCAGGACCCTTTTGTTTGTGAGGATTTTTTCCACCTTAAAGAGGCCTTTGGAGCCTAAAGAAAGGAAACATATACAGTATATTTATGTATTACTATGGTAGGCAAACAAGCCAAATAGTCAAAAACCCAGACATTTGAGTTGAACACACCTGGCTGGAACCATTTTTAAGTTCTCTCGTTTGGTGATCAGGGTGGAGGCATTTGGGTAAAGTGGGTTATCGTGGCTGTGTACGTTCTGAATATGGTTAACCAACGAGGTCCATTTAGCCACTTTTTCCTCCCCAGTGGATGATGATGTTGCTGTCCAGAACAAATGGTTGCGAATTCCACCCAGCCACCTTTTCACGATGTTGCATTCCTCTTTCGACAATTTGGCCAGTTTCTGAGACAGACCTAATAAACAACATTCAAATCTGTCAATATGATGTTAAAAACCTGTTACACATCGTACTTTCTTTTTTTTTTCTATCCAGTACATGGTGATTATTTTTATCATTATTATTTTGCTTCAGTTCCTATTAATTCATTGCTTCTCAAATAGGGCGGAGTGTACGGTGCCCAGTGGGGGGAGGTTTACTCATAAGACTTATTGACAAAGACATTAATGCTATTTATTGTCACAGTAGAGAGTTGGGCTAGAGCTGAACGATATATTGTTTTGAGAAATTGCGATCGCAGACAGTGTGGCTTCGACATCATTAAAGCTGCGTTTTTTTTTAAAGGGCTCTCATCCCCCAAGTTCATCAATCAGCGGCATGCCACAGTGTACACACACATCTGAAATGGTGAAAATAATAATAATAAGCACCGCATCTATGTCACGCTGTCATAGAGTCACCTGGAGGTACTGTTGTTTTGCGGCTACTTGACAAGTTGAAAACACAGTTCGTGATTGAGAACGCGAGGCGATAAACTAACTTGCTCCGCGGCAGAACGGACAGACTACTAATAAGTCCGTATGCAGCAGCAGCAGCAATGAGCTGCGTGGTGCAGATCTTCTCCTCCGTGGTGACAAACTACCCTACTAAAAGTAGCGCTTTCACCCTCCACATGGGCAGTCGCTAAGCATGTTAATTCCTCATGTGAAATGCAGAGTCGGGAATGACCCAAAATAAGTGCTTGGGCGTACAGTAGACTTTTCACAGAAGTCTGGTTAGAACCGTGTTCAGGTGAAGAGCCAGTAGCTATGAACAGAACATTTGTACTACAATTAATACGTATTCTAGACTGAAAATAAGATGATGGTTAGCGATTAGCCTGTTAGCACACGTACGAACAACTGAGCACGCAAACAGCTGACGTTAGCCATGACGTCACGCTTTGCACTCTTTTACATCACTGAGTTCTGAGATCTGTACAATAATAAGGCTCCAAATTACTATTATTTTGTAATCAGTGTTTTTTAATTGTTGAATAAATTTCATTACATACTTAAAAGGCAGACACGTTTGCATAAAACCGCAGGATTTGAATGTGAAACAGAAGAATAAATGATACTTTCTGACCTCTTTTAACAAAAAATATTTACCTTTTCACAATTACCCCAATCAGAAATACTCCCATTATGATTTTTACACTTTTACAGTCACCATTACAGTAAAAAGACCCAAAGAGTTAAGACCATGATTAATATGAATTTCACGCTATATCACAAAGCACTCAGTCTCTGTTTGAAGCAGTTAAGTTTAGAGCATGGGGAAGATATTTATTTCCATATAATATTAAATTTATTTACAAAAAACATATACATTAGTACAAACCGTAATTTCATTTTCAGTCATGTTTGGAACCATTTCTGTATATTGTGAATAAAAAGCTGAAGGTGAAGAAAATGGCAAATTACATCGAAATCACAATATTTGCCTTTTTTTTTTATTTGAAATCGTTCAGCCCTAGTGGGATTTGGGTGTGGGGGATTGTGAAGTTGCTTAAAACAGTAGTCTTAACATTATGTGTATTTTAAAGAATATCCTGTATATATTTTTGTGTTTTTATATTATCAACTGTCGTTTAGAGGCGCCGCTCAACTTTCTCTAATGTTTTGTATTTTTCCATGACGTATGAAACGAAACTGAAACTTAACTGTAATAAAAGCGACGAGGTGGCCGGGGGAGGAGAGAGAGTCGGAAGGAGCCGAGCGTGAGTTAAGGTCTCGCGCCTCCTCTCCTCTCCCAGCCGCGGTTGCAATAAAACAAAGCAACAGCTTCTGCCTCCTTTTTCCTTGGTGCACGGTCAGTAACTAAGGGGATCTGTAATATCAGACCCAACATTTAATTGGTGCCGAAACCTGGGACCTGCATCTGGACGGACGACCGCCGCCGAACCGAGGACACCGAGAATCTGTCGACAGCGTCTCCCCTTGCGTGACGGGTCTCGTCGCTCCGGCCACGGCCGTTCGCCCGGACACCGGGTCCTGCGAACCAGACCGGCACCGAGGACTAACAGGTATTATGCTGTTTAATTATCACGATTTACACAGAAGTTTGAAAAAAGGAACACTAAATATACTGAAGAAGTAAGAGAAAAATAGAAAAGTGGGGAGTAAAAGAGAAGCGCTTGGGCGTTGGCCCGTGAAGAAGAGAAAAAAAACCCATGGTATATATGATCCGGGCATCAAAGGGATCACGGTTTTATTAGATGAGATCCAAAATACTTTTATTGACTAGTTTTTAACTTGTTAAAAAAAAGTGTCGTTTTCGGGTGCCCGGGTAGAGGAAATTAAATGTTGCCGTAAATACGTAATAATTTACACCTCCCCACTCATTGGTTACCAAAATATCTGTGTTCAATATAACTAAGATTTATTAGGTCAGAACAGAACTGACTGCGATTAAAAATAATCGCCTAAAACACAAATCATGGTTTTAAATTAGAAAGTGGTGCACCACAGAAAAGACTAAGTGTGTGTGTTTGTGTGTGAGTTTATGTGTGTGTGTGTGGTTGTGTGCGTGTGTCTTTGTGTGGGTGTGTACTTCGTGCGTGTTTATGAGATAAGATTAGAAGGGAGTAACTGCTGCCCGCTCGGGAATACATACAATGGGCCAGTCATTGAGAAAAGAAATAGAACAACACCAGGATGTTAAATTTATTGCAAGCTTTGACGCTAATGCGTGCAAGTATCTGGAATCCTGGGTGACCAAGTATGATTTTAACCCGTCTTTGAGAGATGTCAGGAACAAAGAGGAAGTTAAGAAAAGTTTAGTGGAGAAAAGAGCAAAGAAGACCTCCTCCCCAAATTCCACCTCCACGAGTTTTGGGGACGGAGCCTCCCCTCCTATTGGAAGCCGTACAAGATCAAACAAACCAACAGCAGACGTCCTGGCTGCAACAACAAAATTATACCCAGACATTCAGCAGGTGGCAGCATATCCCATGGTAGCTGTAGCCAACCCAGCTTATGGAATGCCAAATCCTGGTCAACCTGCTCATCCACAGACCTTGCTGCTCTATCGCCCATGGACCGAAGAAGAAAAAGTAGCCGCATGCGCATCAGTTCCTCCCATTGAAGACAACGTTGAAAAATGGGCAGCTGCAATTAGAGAATTACATGGATCCTATCACCTCAATGGCAATGAATTACTAAGCGTCCTACGTCTGACCGCAGGACATCGAGTTGGAAGATTCCAAGGAGCCTTTGCTCCAGCCAACCAACGAGGCCAAGTCTACCAACCAGGCCAAGAACTAGACAACGCCCTAAATACTCTTTTAGAAAGAGCCATCGCAGTGTTCAAGAAACCACCTGATTTAACTAAAGTCCGCCAATGCCGCCAAGAACCTGAAGAAAGCGCACAAAAATATGTGGACCGCCTCCAAGACGTACTGAAACTACATGGTGGCATCGAAGAAAGCACTGAGGCACAAAGCACATACCAAACATTACTGCGGGCAACATTCCTGGATGGACTAGTGGACGGTACAGTCAATTTTATCAAGAAACATTACCACACCTGGAGAACTGCCCCGGTGAATGATCTCGTAGCTTGGGCCTCACACGCTGAAGACCTAAAAAGACAAAAAGCGCAATCATCAGTCTTCAATGCCATGCACACATTTTTTCAACATGCCTCTCCTCCACCTTCTGGACCAATTTACTACCAAAACCAACCCAATCGGGGTAGAGGACGTGGACGCGGAAGAGGAAGAGGCCGACCAGCCACCAGACAGGATGTGTGCTACAATTGTGGCAAGTACGGCCACTTCGCCCGAGATTGCCGCTCCAAACAAAAAATTGAGACCCCTAGATCTGACCACTGGGATCCAACCGAATGACGCGAGCAGGAAAGGTCAAGTGATGAAAACCCTGATGACACCAGAACGATCGTCGAGGTGCTTGACCTGACAGTCCTGTTTAGCCAGATGTCCTCTATTGACCCAGCAGTAAGAAAACTAGGCTTAGGGCCATTTACGACAACATTGAAATTCATTGTGGATTCAGGAGCACAATCCTCCGTGATCACTGATCTACCAACAGGTGTCAAATTGTCAAAAAGCACAATAATGGTCATAGGAGTGGGAGGTAGACCAGCCATCCATTACTTTACCGAACCACTGACCATTATTGATGAAGACGGAACAGAATACCCAGATCAAACTTTCGTTTACGTGCCTCGTTGTCCTGAAAACCTCATCGGACGAGATTTGATAAAAGCCATGAGCCTTGTATTAATGGTCGAAGGCTCCAGCATGGTCGTGACAAAAAGAGGACAAGAAACACCAATGCAGATGTTAGTACTAGAAGGAAAAGACAAACCACGCCCATTCTACAGTCTGGATCCGATCCAAAAAGGTCCAACATCAGTAACAAACAATCTGCAACAGATGCCAGAACAAATCCTACCAAATTCAAATTGGGTGCCCCAAACCACGTACCCACTTCACTCCACCATCCGCTTCGCCCCGAACAAAGAGGACAGAGACTTCTTTGATCAATGGTCCCGATTGACAACCATGCGGGCCCAAATAAAGGACCTAATTTGGGACGAACAGGCAGGATGGATGGCAGCCACAGTAATCTTTCCAGATTACATATATGCATTAACCACATATGAAGGCGTTGGCATTCCCTTCCACATTTCACTGGCAAAACCAACAGGCTGGAGATGGAAAGACATAGGATCAAAAATAAGAGATGTAACATGGTCCGAACAACGACTTCCGTGGACTCCATGTCAAGATGGAAGATTTAAACGCATCATGTCATCAGGAAACGTGGTCTGGAGGAAAAAACTAAACTGGGTGACAACATTTGTCCCCAGCACCCACCTAAGTACATGATATCCGGAGGAAACCACGATCCTGGCACTAAAAGACGCCATGGATCAAATACCACCTCAGCTGTGGTCAGCGTCAAAAACCGATGTGGGCCTAATGACCACAGCCACAGAAGCAACAATTGAACCAAGAACAAACTGTCGCCCACGAATCAATCAATACCCACTCAAACCTGATGCCAAAGAAGGAATCACACCAGTAATCATGAACATGGTAAAAGCTGGAGTGCTCATAGAAGCCCCCAAGGTAACTTGTAACACTCCAATCTTTCCAGTAAAGAAAGCAGACACCACGACCTGGCGAATGGTCCACGACTTAAGAGCCGTAAATCAGGCAGTAAAACAGAGAGCCCCCTGCGTCCCCGACCCCCACACTCTACTCAATGCGCTGAAGCCAGAACAGAAATGGTTCACAGTAATTGATCTAAGCAACGCCTTCTTTTCCATCCCATTGCACGAGTCTGCCCGTCATTGGTTTGGTTTCACCTTTAATCAAAAGAAATACACCTATACGAGACTACCCCAAGGCTATGCAGAGAGCCCCACCATTTTCTCTCAAGAAATCAACAACTGTCTGAGCCTCCATGAACACAGTGAAACCACTCAAATCTTGATTTACGTAGATGACATTCTCATCGCCAGTCCAACCAAAGAAGAAAATCAAGAAGAAGCAGTGAAACTGTGTCAACACCTGGCAAAGACAGGAAACAAAGCCTCACTGACCAAACTACAGTGGACTCAGACCGAAGTAGTTTTCTTAGGTCACATCATATCGGCAGAAGGAAGAAAACTAACCCCTGATCGGAAACAAGCTATCCTTGATGCCCCCAAACCAAAGACCAAAAGACAGATGATGGCCTTCCTAGGCCTAGTGAACTTTTGCCGTCTATGGGTTCTGGACTTCGCCGAAATAACGCAACCACTGGTGGATTTAATTTACCAAGAAGACATCGCCCTGGCCGATCCCATCACATGGACGAAAATAGCTAATGAAAAGTTCAATCAGATAAAACAGACCATCACAAGCACAGGCCCCTTGGGCCTACCCGACTACAAGAAACTGTTTACCCAAACAGTGGACTGCAAAGACGGATTCATGACATCCGTCCTACTCCAACAACATGGTACACAAATGCGACCAGTGGCCTACTACTCAAAGAAACTTGATGCTGTCGCCAGAGCCCTGCCCCAGTGTGTCCAAGCAGTGTGTGCCGCAGCAATGGCTGTCCAAGCATCCGCCGAATTGGTGTTGTTCCATCCCACCACTCTACTAGTAACACACTCAGTAGATGTTCTTTTGACTCAAACAAAGATGTCATTTCTCTCACCAGCAAGACATCTTGGCCTAACAGCTGTACTGTTGTCCCAACCCCATCTTACCATCAAGTGATGCAGCACTCTCAATCCTGCAAGTCTCCTCCCAGTGGAGACAGATGGGACACCACACAGTTGCACAGAAGCCACCGAGGAAATCTGCAAACCAAGAAGAGATTTGTTAGACACACCCTTACAAGAAGGAGAAGCAGTGTTTGTAGATGGTTCCTCAAGCAAAGATGAACTAGGCAACACCAACACAGGCTATGCAGTGGTCACACAACAAAAGACACTGAAGAGCGGACGATTAATAGGAAATCTGTCAGCACAAGCAGCAGAACTCATCGCGCTAACAGAAGCATGTAAATTATTCAAAGACAAAGCAGTAACAATTTGGACCGACAGCCAATATGCCCACTCGACATTGCACATCTTTGCCGCCATTAAGGGCTCAACGAGGAATGAAAACATCAACAGGAAAACCTGTTCAACACGCCAAATTACTCACTGACCTTTTGGCCGCTGTACTGCTACCCTCCAAAATAGCGGTATGCAAATGCAAAGCTCACACCTCAGCAAAAGACGCAGTTTCTGTAGGAAATGCAAAAGCAGATTTGGCAGCCAAGCAAGCAGGCCAAGACAAAACAAAGATCGTCATGCTCGCCAACCACAAAGAAACACAACAACACAACAACATTCCAAAACAAGTACTAATTGACATGCAAAACAACGCTCCAGACAAAGAAAAAACACTATGGAAAATGATGAACATTGAACTCACCCCAGAAGGCCTCTACCACAAAGAAGACCGACCAGTCATCCCCCGCAGTCTGTTCCACGCAGTAGCCACATTGAGTCATGGCAAGTCCCATGTCTCAACAGGAGGGATGATATCTATGGTAGAACAGACAATGACAATACCACAGGGCTTGCAAACCTATTTTAAAACTTTTTGTAGGTCATGTATGGTGTGTTGTCGTCACAATGCTCAGGGAAACTTAAGACCACAGAGAGGGAAATGCCCAGTGGGCTCCTACCCATTTGAAGTTTTACACATGGACTTTATTGAACTACACAAAAGTGGTCAGCACAAGTACTGTTTAGTGTTAGTAGACTCACTAACTAAATGGGTTGAACTTGTTCCTTCAAAACATCCAAACGCCCTCACAGTAGCTAAAGCTATTTGTAAACACATAATACCAGAACATGGCATTCCACGAGTCTTGTGGAGTGATAACGGTAGCCATTTTGTAAATACCATCGTTGACAATATGGCCGTTCACTTAGGGATCACCCTAAAAAATCATTGTGCATATCACCCACAGAGCGCAGGCTTAGTTGAACGGACCAACGGTACTATTAAACTAAGACTCAAAAAGACCATGGAAGAAACCAAAAAACCATGGCCTGAGTGTTTATCTCTAGTAAAAACTTACATGAGAATAACGCCAAACCCACAAGGGATCACGCCCTTTGAGGCAGTAACAGGCAGACCCTTTGTGCTCCCCTTATGGGAAAATCAGCCATGGTCAGACAAAACAGGAGAGGCAGATCCACTGACTAAATGGTTATGTGACTTGTTTAAAGAACGGACTGTGTCAAGAGCAAATGATCTGCCCTCTACTTCTCTTCCTCCTGCACAGGAAACGGTGACCCCGGGTGACCTGGTGTTGGTGAAGGTGATAAAAAGGAAAACATGGTCGAGCCCACGCTGGGACGGCCCATTCGTTGTTCTCCTGACCACACCCACCGCTCTCAAAATCGCTGAGAGAGAGACGTGGATCCACCAGAGTCACTGCAAAAAGGTCACCGAACTCAGATAAGGGATTACCCCCTGATTCTTGTCAAAAAGAAGAAGAACAAAGGAGAAGATGACCCTTTTTCAGACATTGTTTGGACTTTGATCATTATAATGTTTATCTTATTATGTGTTATTTGTTCCTGCTGTATTGTCCCAATGTCTAAGAGATTAGTCGCCCGTATGTTTGTGGCCCAGATGTATCAATATAACTTACTACGCGTAGAGGATTATGTTGACACTGTGGAGACCGACACAAAAGTGTGACCCTCATCTTATTGTGTTTCCCTAACTTCAAATTCAGTTCCATTCTCAGACCAAGAGGTTCTCGTCACCGTGCGGTGGGGGAGTTATGGAATTTTTCCCTTTAAGTTAAGGGTTTTCGCCATTTCCTGAGAATGGTTCAAATGTTGTGAATCTATTGATGAAGTAATACTGAGAAAACTTAATTGTTTTAGTATTTACTGATATCCTTTTAAATCCACAACAGGAGGGAATGTGAAGTTGCTTAAAACAGTAGTCTTAACATTATGTGTATTTTAAAGAATATCCTATATATATTTTTGTGTTTTTATATTATCAACTGTCGTTTAGAGGCGCCGCTCAACTTTCTCTAATGTTTTGTATTTTTCCATGACGTATGAAACGAAACTGAAACTTAACTGTAATAAAAGCGACGAGGTGGCCGGGGGAGGAGAGAGAGTCGGAAGGAGCCGAGCGTGAGTTAAGGTCTCGCGCCTCCTCTCCTCTCCCAGCCGCGGTTGCAATAAAACAAAGCAACAGCTTCTGCCTCCTTTTTCCTTGGTGCACGGTCAGTAACTAAGGGGATCTGTAATATCAGACCCAACAGGGATTTCGTTCTTCCAGGGGTGCGTAACAAAAAGTCATTGAGAAGCACAATTAAATCTAGAATGAAATATAAAGATAGGTGTTAGAGATAATAGAGATAATCTTCAATTCTTGGATCTCTTTCTTAACGAATCATTTTTTACTTTTAAAGGGAACCAAGACTATAATGAAACGTTTGCTCCATATGATTTATAACTGGCCATGCTAGTCAGGTTCTTTTTAATCATAATTGGCTCTTTACTTAACGCATTGTCATAGGCTACATTCACACTACAGGAAAATGCAACCCAGATCGGCGTATTTCTACAAAATGTATTAAACTGGGAATGATTTTTGAAAAATGAATCTCATAGTTACCTGTTAGCAACTACCAAATAAATCATATGGAGCAAACTTGTCATTCCTTTTCCTTTTCTTGTCGTTCCTCTTAAAGGGTTCAAATCTCGGATGATGTCTTTTCCTGCTATTAGAATTGACTTTCCAGTAATCTTTTAACAGTTCCTGAAAAATTGGCATCTATATATTTTTTCCAAGTTACTGGTTGCTATGGACATTTTGAAAGACGCAAGGACCAAAACTTTAAACCTGTTTTTTTCTCAAAACTTTCAAACTGGCAACATTAAAATTGCTGTAACTTTTTTAATTTTTGAGGTACGTATGTATTATATATCAATATCATTTTAAAGGGAATTCAGTGAAGAATTCGAATAAATAAATATCTCAATTTAGATTTTTAACACAAGGGCTCAGGAGACTTTTGCCAGTCGGTCACATTTTTAAACTAGTTAGGAAGACATTTTTAGTTAGTGCTTCATGAAGCTTCATTTGTCCATATTTAGTCAGACAATGTGGTTGGTGATGGTGTTAAAAGACGGGATGTGAATGTGTGAGGGAGGGAATCAAAGAGAAAGATAGAGGGGGATATTAAGTTTATCGGTAAGTGTGTGTCTGTGTGTGAGAAAGACAAGAATCCTAAGTGCTGTCTGGCATGACAACAAAAAAGCAAAACATTCAATTGACAATGTGTGGAGAACCACTCACTTGAAGCAGTTGGATGTCAATTATTTTGTTGTTCTCCAGGTTCATCAAAGAGTAACTGCCATGCTTTGCAGAATGACCTACAAATAGAGAAATAATCTGTAAATTAGGTCATTGCTGTTGAACATTTTGCCCGGCCGCAGGGCAGCATGGCTCATAGAGTGGTTGTCTCTCAAATGGGAGGTTGCCGGTTCGATCATCAGCCCTTGTGACCATATCGAAATGTCCTTGAGCAACACCACAGTGACCCTAGCAGCGGTCAGCAGTTGGCAGCATGGCAGCAGCCAACCACCGGTGTGTAAGAGTTTCCGTTCTATTCATTCAGCGGCGGCGCCCCGCCATTCCTAAATCATACCTGCCGCTCCTTCAAATTTCAGCAGTTGGGGGATGGAGAAGAGTGCAGCCGGGTAGTGTTACACCGGATGGCTGGTGAAAAAGACCACACAGCAGGGCTCGACACTGCCACCAACTTTACAGTGCTTGCTGATAAAAAATAAAAAATAATTCACCCCCAACCACGGCGCAAGTGCATGTTTTAATTAGTAGTGCAACAGATCTTTGAGCCATGACACATTCAGATCAAGTGCAAGGACGAGTCAAGCTGGCCACGACGTGCTGCTAAGGCCTACTTCAAAATAAAAGGCTACCAATTATAATACATGGATGTCAAAGCAATAGCCTTGGTAGTAGGAGTGGGAATCTTTGGACACCTCACGATAAGATTATAATTACGATTCAGGGGCTACGATTTGATTCCAAAACGATTATTGATCCATTTTTTATTTTTTATTTATATTGACGCCCTTTTTTACAAAACACATTTCTATTTTTCTCACTAAGTATTCATTTCTTGGTGCAATGGTATTTTGGGATCAGCAAAAAAAAAAGAAGAAAACTTTGTCTTCATTTATTTTATACCCCCCCCCCCATTTAATAAAAAGATTAAACTCAAAATGTCAAGTATTTTACGTCAAATTAGAATGTAGGAAAACTAATTTTTTTGTGCAATACAAAGCAGGACACCTTATCATACAACCTGATAATCTAAATAAATAAATAAATGGCCATGTTTGACATTTTGAGATGAGCATTTTCATGTATTTAATAGGACAAAATGATTTATAAAGAAAATGAGGATGGCATTCTAATTTCTTTTTTTTTTAACTCTTTCACTGCCACTGACGTTTAAAGACGTCAAGTAAAAACCTACGCTTCACTGCCAATGACGTCAAAAGACGTCATCCAATGATTTTTTTTTTTTTTTTTGAAACGGGTAGAGGAAACCCTCCCGCATGTCTGGTCAAAGTTTCAAGTCTGTCTGTTGTGCCTAAGGACTATTTTTGGCCCCTAGAGGGCAGCGATGACTCTCTTTTGACAAGATCGGGTGGGGCATCAGTAGTATAAAAGGCCAGGCGGGGCTAGAGCGTCGAGGAGTAGGCGAGAGTTGAGAAGAGACGAAAAATGGCGACCGACGGTAAGAAGCAGACCACGCTTGATCGATTTTTTGGAAAAGGAGACGCATCAACCAGTGCTAAAGTGCACCATTATGATGACCGCGATGATGATGGTGATAAGGAGGTTGACGCCGAAGCTGCAGCGTTGACGCGGCGGCAGCTTCGTTCACGTCCTCAGGCCTCAGAGGCTAGCGGTGCTAGCGCCGGAAAACGTCGTGCACGACCGAGCACTTCTGCACGCGAGGACGTTCAATCCGACGAAGGTGATGATGATGGCGACAATGAGGTTGATGCCGAAGTTGCAGCGTTGACGCGGCGGCAGCTTCGACCGCGTGTTAAGGCCTCGGAGGCTAGCGGTGCTAGCGCCGGAAAACGTGGTGCACGACCGAGCACTTCTCCGCACGAGGACGTTCAATCGGACGACGACGAAGAGTATCCTGAGTCCGATGGATATTCTTCGGAGGAGTGGGTACAGTCTGACCACGGAGAAAGTGATTCGGACAGTATTTCATCCGCAGAAGACGTCGAAGGTAAGCACAAACTTGCTATGAGATACTTTTCTAGCACGCTGCTAGCACCTCGTGTAACGTGAATGTGCATTCATAGATCGTGGATCGTGCTCACAGCGACGTCCCACTGCAAAGACGACAAAGAGAGGTATAAAAAAAGTGTTTTCAATACACCGCAACAACAAAAGAAAACGCTCTTTCGATATTATTGTAATTGTATATATTTCTTTCAGCTGCAGCTCAGAGTGACGCTCCTCGGAGTGAGCAGAATAAAGGTCCATCAAGCAGTGGATCCAAGAAAAAACGTAAATATATATATTTATATATATATATATTGCATCACACTGATCTAAAATGAATATTATATGATATTGAAATGTATATTTGCAGATCCCCAAAAATCTGGCTGGCATGAAGCAGGCTGGCAGCCAAACTCCTTCCCCTTCACTGTGGAGCCAGGACCAAGAGGTGCCGCAGCAGAGCTGAATTCAACCCGGCCAGTTGACTTCCTGCAGCTCTTCATCACAGACGAACTTCTGCAGCACATTGCTGATCAGACAAACTTATTTGCACGTCAGTCAATGCAAAAACGGGCTGAAAGTCTGCCACACTGCAGGAGTCGTGCTTGGAAGCCAGTGTCTGTGTCTGAGCTCAAAACATTTTTTGCACTCCAATTCCTTACTGGGTATATAAACAAGCCCAGTATCGAAATGTATTGGACTCAGGACGAAATAGAGACGACACCATTCTTCAGTCGCGCAATGCCTCGAAACCGCTTCCAGCTCATCTGGAGTTTCCTGCACTTCAACGACAACGAGACGGCACACAGTTCAGACGACAAACTATTTAAAATTCGTCCTGTGTTCAATCACGTTGTAAACAAGTTCAAGGAACTGTTTCAACCGGGCAAGAATATTTGTATTGATGAGGGAATGATGAGTTTCCAGGGACGTCTTTCGTTCAAAGTGTACAACCCCCAAAAGCCGGTCAAATATGGGATCAAATCATATATTTTGTGTGACTCCCAAACCGGCTATTGTTTCAATATGCAACCTTATGTTGGCATTAGTTGTTCTCTCCCCGATACAGTGTTCAACTTACTGGATCGTCTGCCAGGAAATGGGTACACACTATTCATGGACAATTTTTATAACTCTATTGCTTTGTGTGAACGTCTCCTGGCAGCGCGCACCAATGTTTGTGGAACGCTGAGGAAGAACAGGGGTGAACCCAGTGAGATAACGTGCCTAACCAACACTGGCCTTGGGGTGGGGGGAAACTGGTAAGGCACAACACAAATGTTTTAATTGTGGCATGGCAGGACAAACGTTTGTTGAGGATGGTGACAACGTTTCACAAAGATGAAATGCGGACAGTGGAGGTGTGGCGGAAGGCACAAAAAAAAAAAGTGCCTTTCGAAAAACCAATTTGTGTTGTGGACTACAATTCCAAGATGAATGGAGTGGACAAGATGGATCAAAACATCTCGTACCACCCATTCACACGGAAAACATTGAAGTGGCACAAAAAGTTTGTTTCGTATCTGTTCCAAATATGCATGTTCAATGCTTACATATTGTACAAAAAAAAAAATGGGACGAGTCAACCTTTTTTGGAGTTCATCCAGCAGGTGGTGAGAGGGTGGCTGTTGCCACAAGACCAGGAGGAAGTTGGGATGGAAGAGCATGAGGAAGCCAGACAAAGTACCAGGTCACCGTATTTTGATCCTGAAAGCCGACTTGATGGTAACATGGCCAAACACACGCTGGAACACATGCCTGCTACTTCCCGGAAAAAAAAGCCAGCAAGAAGGTGTCGGGTCTGCATGCGAAGGGGCATTCGCAGTGAGACAAAGCTGTGGTGCAAATCTTGCAGTGTCCCCTTGCACGCAGGCGAGTGTTACACTGTTTACCACACAAAAGTGAAATTTATGTAGTTCAAACATCCACACAATTGTAAATAATCACACATGCACTGTTGTACACCTTTGTAAATAGTTTGTCAAATTGTTAGTTTTCTATGTAAATAAACTGTTTTTTTTGTTATAAAAAAAGACTTTTTCATTGTTGGTGGTACTGTTTTATAGAAGTAAAGCACTATTTAGGTGTTTGTGGCATCATTCATGGACAAAAAGAAGTGTACAATTCACTGAAGTGCATGAAATAACATCGTTTCACAAAAAGCCGTTTTTCTCCACTTTTTGTTTCAAAACAGAGAATTTCGGTGAAAGTTACCATTTTCTATTGTTGATTACTGAAGAACGGAATAAGCTAGAAACAAACTTTTTTTTTCTGATGAAAGATGAGAGTCCAATCTTTCATTTGGTAGTATGTGTGTTTCCATAGTCCAAACACAACATTTTCTGTGGACCTTGAAAGATCACTCAAAATGCTTAAATCGGCTGGCAGTGGGGACAACCCGTTTCGGAAAACGTCTGGCAGTGAAAGAGTTAAGAAAAAAAAATACCTCAAACTGCAATTTAAGGCACATACATACTCCTCTACATGAAGAGTGAATGGCAAACTAGACTATGTTCACATCATTGACAAAGTGCAAAGAAAGTAAGCAAAGCCACACTTGTGGGATGACTACTTTAAAAGTAGCCAGCTGTGCACGCTAGCTGCTAACACCGGAGACTTGTGCCAAATCACACAATGACAGCATAATTAACTACACGTTTCTTAGCGCCCTAAATTAACAATTTAATATGATTTCGGGATGGAGATGTGTTGATGTCGGCATGTAATAGCAATTAAAAACTACGATAAAGCAAGCCGAAATGTGCATAAGACAAGTCAAGCTAGCCGTCAGTTGGTCACACCACCATGCAGGCCAACAAGTCTAAATAACTGCGGCAATGCACTGACATCAAATAACCTGTTGCTTTTAATTTGAGGTGCCCGACTTAAGGACTTGATTCACTCGTAGTTGTCAAAATGCTCCCATTGTTGAAGGGTGGGTGGTCGTGCGGGTGGCGGGGTGGGCGTTGGCCGTGGGGGGTGGGCCCCGAGGGATTGTGCCCTGGTGCTGCCGTGGCCTGGGGGGCTCTGCTTGCCTTGTCAGGCCGACAGCTCCTCTCTTTGGTGGAGTTTCTCATGCATGCCAGATCCACCACACCAGCATCTACTGAAACTCAAAAATAATTTGCTCCTCCCACTGGTCGCTGAATCAGTGGAGGTTGGTGTTTGTGGATCTCAATTTGACATTATTGAGTTTTAATACGGTCTAAATGAGGGAAAAATGGCTCAATTGATTGGCTGAAAAGTAGGAGGAAGTGATGAAAGTTCTCATTCTGAAGAGACGAAAGAGGAGGAAGTGATACATCTTCATTCTCCAAATTAGCGGGCAGGAGTCACGTGACTCGGTGGCGCCAGCCATGAGGAAGATGGGAGAAGTGTTTACAAGTGACAACATAGAATTGAAGTCTCGTATTAGTGACTAATAAACTTAGCAAGACTTGCGTCCACGTCCCTAGCCTGGAAATTATTTGGGGTTGACAAGACCAAAATAACATCGTAACGTGTGCCGAAAAATGCTCACCGTGAAAAGCACTTATGTTCCAACACGGACCATATGGAGGATTAAGTGACTTTGGGACTCCACAAGTACGACTACCGCTGAAGATAAGATAAGTAAAGCAGCCGAACACAATCAGAAAAACCTCACTGCATTGAGCTAACACACACTGTAATTGACAAAGCAAGCAAACATTGACAATGACTCACAAACGCCGCCATTATGCAAGAGAGTAATAGTTGACCGGACGTTCCAATCCATATTGGCTTAATATTCAGTTTTTACACGCTTGTACTCCGTATCATAGCTACATTTGCGACTATATCACGTGTATTATGTGCAGGACAACTTCAGAAATTGCCTGTCAAAAGGTTGCGACTGCATTTGTTGTCTACAATATATGCAGGATGGTGGCTCTTTCTTATTATTATATACGTATTATTAGTGTTGTTCCGATACTGATACTGGTATCGGCAGATGCCCCGATACTGCATTAAAACAGTGGTATCGGTATCAGTGAGTAGTGTTGACATTTAACTGTTTCAATTTACATTTAACTGTTTCAATTTATATTTTAACTGTTTCAATTTAATTATACATGAGTAGAAGTTGAATGAAAGATATGTTAACTCAGTCACCAGATGTTTAGGAAAGGTTGTGATAAGGATTGCTTTTGATCTCTCTCTCTGTTTGAAATCTCTCTGTTCCCGGAACAGCAGAGGGGGGCCAAAAGTGTCTGTTTATCAGGAAAGGTTGAGGTGCCAAGCGCTCTGCTCCTCAGCTCGTCCTGTCATAAAAACGTATAGGGACCAGAATCTCTCTACATCAAAGACTCTGGTCAGGAAGTACTGTTTTTTGTAGAGATTCAAAGGAGAGCATAGGCGGGGCTGAATCTAAGAACTGTTGTATAAAGATGCTACAAGATTGTCATCCCGACACACACTCTGGGCAGTGATCACCTTTTTTCAGTGAGGAGGTTCCTGTGTGTCTTTGAAAGCTTTTAAAATAAAAAACTTGCAAGAAACTTCTTCATCGATCTCATTTATAATTTATTTGAACAACGCAATAGATTACAAAATCCATGTAATCCTTACAGTACTAACAAGTAACATGCCGATACCAATAATTCTGACACTAATATAGGATTTTAGATGCAGCATATTGTGTCTTGCTCATGCACGACATTCACTGATGTGTGACATGTTCACTGCATGCCGAGCTAAGATATACTATTGGCCCTTGAATGCTCCGAACCAATGGCAGGACAGCTTTTTCATTGCAGTATCGGCAAAGCTAGGGTATCAGAATCGGTATCGGGGGTAAAAAAAAAAAACGGTATCGGAACAACACTATGTATTATATATATTTGTTCCATCACCATCAAATCAACCAGCGTCATAAGCCTAGACCCGGGGGAAGGGTCTTGGCCAACAGGCCAGTTGAGTACACTATTGGGTTTTAGAAAGTGGGTGTGGGCGGGGGATTTATTGTTATGTTCTGTGATGGCATGATTTGATATGTGTGGAATTTTTTGGTCAATTGTAATAAAGGTTGTATTTATTGGTATTCGAAAGTGTGCTCTGTGGTGTTTTCAGTATCTGACTCTGGACCTAACCAGTGAAAGGTGGTGGCAGCATACAATCAAGCTGCGGTTTGATTAGCTTAGGAAGGTTTATTACAATACCAATAATATATGGCCATCAATGCCTTGGTTTAGTTGTTTGGTTGTTGTGATTTTTACCACGCCGTGCTTGGGTGACTACACGGGAGAAACCGTCACACGGCGATTACGTGTCGATCGAAACACGTGACGTCGCGAAATGGGTCATACTCCGCAGTGGAGACACATCCACAAGCAGGTCGGCTGAGAGGACGGGTCCTGTGTAAGTCCCCGCTCCCTATACCCGAACGTCCTGATGTGGAAACGGGGCCTATGTTTTGACTTTTTACATTGTGATGTTTTTGAACTTCTGCATTTGTAACCTGAAAAGCGAATGATTCAAGGGTAAAGAAGTTAACATCTGAGTGACACTAACTGGTGACGCACACTGGCGAAGGTTTCTGATCTAACAAACCATGACAATGAGGAATTTGCCAGTAGAATGCATGTAATCATTTGTGACTCTGATCACGCAAGCAACTTTGATCTGAGAAGTAACCGACAGGGAAGTGGGAAATCCCTGAGGAAGTTACAAGAGTATAATAAATCGCTACACCGACGACTAAGGTGTTAAGATCTTGCACTGACAGGAAACATTAGGTATCTGATTATGTATACGAGAGTACTCTACAATCAGTTTAATGGTTTCTTCTATTGGATATATACAAAATTAATTAGCTAAGAAAAGATTTTAAGAATTATTTTTGCGTCGTGTGCGAGACCGCTACAAATGAGCAATCTTTATTGTTTTACTGCCACACTGTTCTTAGTAAAATTGGATAACTGTGGAGGGATTCTTATGAACTGATGACCCACTGAGTTCACCCAGATAATGATGATTCCGTTTTAAGGTAACTATTATTTCTATTTTTGATGTTTAACATCTAAATATTCGACCCCTGTTCACCGGGAAATTGTTGACTTTTACTTTGAGTTGTAACATATAATTCTGAGAGTAATTTCAACTAAGATGGACTGTTGTGATGATATCCTAATTTATTTTTATTATTATTTTATCCTCATTACTTATGTAGTAATCGTCCCTCTTTTGCCATTAAAACTATCTTTTTTATTTTAAACCTATCTTTGTGATTCTTATCAAGTCTCTCACTCAGACTAGTCAGCAAATGATACACTAGACCCGTTTCAATGGTCACTGTCATAGAAATGATCCCATACAGTATTTAGGCTTATTAGCAGTTGTCAACAAGCCCGAACCAACAAAGACAGTTAAACTTATCCAGGTCAATAACAAGACCCCAAATCTTTTAGTGGGAGAGCTACTGTAAAATCTTGCTATCATTCTGGTGCCTTATAACTGCTTTAAGGTCACTCAATAAGGGAACTGTCTAATGTGCTTGAATGAAATAAGAACAGGCTGGCAATAAATAAGGCGGTAGCTATCAATCTAGGTGAATCTCTCACAATGCAACTTAATTGGTTTATGTCCCCTCATAAGACCACGTTACAGTGGATGGGGGAAACGAGAAACCATATAACTAGTGGTGCAGCGGATTACAAAAGTCACGGTTCGGATCGGATCATGGCTTTGAGTCACAGATCGGATCGTTTTTCGGATCAGAAAAAAAAGATAAATAGCACTTTGTCTTCATTTATTTTGTGAAACGATTTTTCCCATTAAAAATATTTAGGTTTCGGAACACAACTTTAAGTGCAACATGAGGCAGAAACATTATTATTTTATACATGATCTATGTGTAAAATAAAGTATTAATGGCTTAAAGTTGTGTTCCTAAAATCTAACAAGCTATGTTTGACAGTTTGAGCAGAATGTTTTTCTCTTTTTTTTAATGGACAAAAGTGTTTTATAAAATAAATGAAGACAAAGTTCTATTTATTTTTTAATTTTTTTTAATAATGAAAAGACCTCAAAGTACAATTTAAGGCACATTCCCTTCCTTTAAACATGGAAAGCGAATTACAAAGTAGCCTTGGTCCAGAATTGAAAAATAATTAAAGTATATTAGCCAGGTACCAGCTGTCAAACTAATTTACAACTACCAGTCAGGCACTAGTTAGTAATACTAACAGCTAGCTGTTAGCCAGTAGCCACTTCCGTCGGAGACTTCTGCCGTATCATACAATGACGGCACAATTAATTAGTTTCTTAGCGTCCTAAATTAGTGATTGAATATGAGTTTGGGATAGCGTGTTGATGTTGGTCGTAACTTTAATGTCAATCAAAACTACAATAAAAAAAATCCAAAACGTCTAAAAGAGAAGTTAAGCTAGCCATCACGCCATGACGTGGGCCAATTTCAACGTAAAAGTCTACTAAGGCTATTTGCATTGCCGTCAATGTATTGTTTGGTAAACTTTATTTTGGAGTAAGCCTTAGCGTAGGCGGCGGTGTTGTAGTTTCCTTGACATGTCGGAATATTGGGAAAAAAAACATCTTGTATCATTAATCTGAGGACTAATTTCCCCCCAAGCTGCCAAAATGCTCCCATACATGAAAGTTACGTGATCCACAAGGGGTTTCAACTTCCTCTGCTGCTCTTACAGTGAATGTGGACTGATCATGTTGCTTTTGTGTGAATCCGCACTTTGTTATGTTGTTTTCCACCAACCAATCCGCGAATCGTGCGCGATCCGAACCGTGGGGCCTGATGTGAACCGACCACAGATCATTGATTATCTGTTGCACCACTAACAATAACCCTATAAATGGAGAGCCGGCACAATTCAGCGGATTTGACAGCTTTTATTTTTAAATTGACCCTTGAAGTGCATGGTGGCATGTTGTCTAACTTGACTCAATAGGGTCCAAGGTAATTCGTGCCAGTTTGCGATTGTTTTAGTGATGTCACTATCGAACATTTATAGAATTGATTAATATATTGAATATTCAATCGATTAATCGACTAATTTCATTCATTTTAATTTGCATTAAAGTGTATTACAAAAAGCCTTTTCCTCTCTGATTACTGTTTAATAACGAGTGATTAGTGTTTATTTTGGACTACGTATTCATATAGTGATAAAAAAAACAAAAGGTGGATTGATGTACTATATTACCGGTTCGGTCATTGTTTTCCAAAGTAAAAAAACAGATGCGGTAAAAAAAAGAAGTAAAAAAAAATCCTGAGCCTGAACTTTTTCCGGGGAGCGGTGCGATGGTGCAGTGTCCAACGTGCCGATTTCTTTTTCCTTATCCATTTATATTATGTATAGTACAGTAATAGCACTGCGGGTTGCAGTCCCCTCTCGTGCTGCAGCTATCAAATATTTTGGTATTCAAATATCCTACGGAAAATTCTATTGAATAATCAGGTATTTGGATAAAGATAATTTTGCATGGTGAAAGAACAATTATGAATACAGAATACATTAAAAATATATTTCCACTTACTAATAATCGAGTTTCATTTCTAGATAATCAACTTTTTTTTTTACTTAAATTTAAATTGCGCTTAACAGCACATTATTTTCCTCTCTAAAAAAATAGGGAGATTTTAGACAAATCTCTCCCCGTGGACTTTAGAATGACGTTCCGTTAAAGGGACTAGACCATGTTGAATTAACCCCTTCCACAGTTAACTATAGGCATATAATGATGAAATCTTACCTTTGACACAATTGTGATGTAATTTCTTATGAAAAACAAGTTATTTCGGTGGCTATTTTTCTTAAGTCAAACACTCGGTTCAGTAAAGCCCCGCCTCTCCACCTGTGGCTGCCGCGCCCATCTCATGACGTCGTCCGAGCCGGCTGCTTCGCCCAACGCCCACGAAACATACAGATCGGTTTTAAGTCGATTTTTAAAATGGACTCTAAATTTCACAGGTTGCTGGATCTCTGCGTTTGGTCACGCAAGCCATCAATTCTTGAATAAACATTTGAAACAAAATGCAAAAAATCGTGGAAGAGGAAGGGAGCAGAGAGGTTAGAGGAAAGAAGGAGGAGAAAAAAAAGCACCACAGTGGGTTGCCAACCCGCGCCCTGTTGCTTATGGGGTGAGTGCACTATCCACTACACCATCCATCCATTCATTAAAATCCATTAGCGCAAATGTTTTACTTGTAGTTTATACCATGGTCAGCCAATGGATTTTAAGACAGCCAATTGTTATTTCATTGCACCTTGGCATTGCAAATATGAAGAATAATTGATTCCTTTGAATTCATTTTGGCAGAATGTTTATTGATAAAGGCTTCTTTGGTCATTAGGGAGGTCTCAGAGAAAGTGGGCGTGCATTTAGTACGCAGAGGCGGTGCGGGGTTGGGGCCGCACGCAATGACGTCAAACCGTGTCAACAGCTCGTTTTCTCAGGTTGGGAGGGGCTGGTGCTAGGAGAGCAGAATAACCTAGAGTTTCTCATACAGGAGTGAATGGAGCAAAACACAACTTTGGTCATGTTTTTGGTGAGGAATTAGCATTTTAACATGGCTAAAAGCTTCACAAAGTTGATTTTTCATGTTGCAGTCCCTTTAAATATTAGGCAACCTCCCTCTCTACCCACTCTTAAAACACATATTTTTTCTTTGGCGTTTGACTCGGCATGAGATTCATTATTGTTTCAATGTTTTATGGTGCCTACTGTATTTTGCTATTAATGTAGCCCAGTGTATACTGAGCCAAATCGTTCAGAAATAGTTGATAAATACATAATAAACAAATAAGTATGTGAGTTCCTTATTTGTTCAGTTTATGTACATTTTCTACCGTAATATTCACTCTTTGGCAACGAGTACAGCCTAACTTTATGCAAACTGTCATTCATCTGTATTGTCATTGGGTAAATGTCAAGTTCAGTCAATGTCAGTTACATTGAGATCGATGGGGCGGGTCTTATTACAACTGACGCTACGTTGTTGCAGGAGACTTGAGAGGAGAATGCTTGAGCACCTGTCAGAGTGAAGCTGTTTCACCAAACTGTGTGAACTTGGTGTACGCTAAATCGGGATAAATTACTCGTTTTACTGGATGTTTGTACATACTAGATGCCTAAGAGGAGCAGTCGTGGTCAGTTGTGAGCATTCTGGAAAACACTCTGCTGGACGTTTGGAGAGTCCGTTTTCTGCTACTGGGTTGGACTGAGGGCTGATTCTTCGCACCGTGCCACGCATTCTCCGTTTTGTACTACCGAGTGAAGCGCAACCTCTCTGACATTCTTTCCTTTGTTATTCTTCTCCTTTTAGAATTTGTCACTTAAATCCATTGTCCCAACAATAATAGCCTCCGCACCTAGATCCTTGGGTGTCTTGTCTATTTACTCTAGCGAAATAGTTGTTTTCTCAATCTGGTAATTAGGACAAATTCACTTTAAAACTCAACCTAAAATAATTAAACGAATCTGAGGCCCTTCTCTGTATTACATGGGGATCAGATGGGCTACATTAATTAATTTATTTTATTTACTTACCTACTTGTGTTATTTTATTGACTTATTCAATTACCTACTTAAGATTATTATTAAATTATTTCTTTTTATTTTAGTTTTACATGTCTTTATTCCATGACTGATTTTTACTCCATGTACAGCACTTTGTATGAAATTGAGTTGAGTAGTTTTTGGTCTGTGAGACAAAGTGACGTCAGAACTATACTTGTGATTTTGCGACCGTCAAGCGCACAACTGAGTGAGCTTGGTTTATTGATTAGGAACGGCAACTGTGTCCGGCTGTCAGCATCAAAGTGTGCAAATCACCACGTCGATTAGACTGCCCTTGAAAAGAAAACCGATGAATCTAGCTGCAGCCGCTAGCACAGTTAGCACGATAACACTGTAGACGCCCTAAACATTGGCAACAGTACTTTAAGTCCTGCATATGTCTGTAAATGTCTCATTTTGATTAAACACTGAAGATAATCTGTCTTCTTTCATGAAGGACTACAGAAATCAGTAGGGTTGAGCGGTATTGAAATTTTGACACCGTTTTATGGTCTCCATATTTTACCGCGGTATACGGTAATACAGTTGCTAATTTTGGACTTAACTTGTGCTGACAACAGCTAATTTGTCCATATATATATATATATATATATATATATATATATATCCAAATAACAAATCAATTAAAGTCAGTGTTGCACTTACTTCTACTGTACTTTGTTATGGCATCTCGGGCAGCGACGATTTCTGTTTTGGACACAGGATTTGCATTTTAGATGGTGTCAAGTCTCTCTCGTCTTTGAAGTTAAGCGAATGTACTTCTGGCGGTGACATCTCCTTACCTTGCCATTGTTGTAAGATGTTGAGACTCGACTCCATTCTTTGGAGCAGACGAAAACATGACCTACATATTCGCTTGGACTTAACTCGTTATTTGACAAGTAGCACCCAATATCTTGAAGTCTTTTAAACACGCTTTTCCCAGGTGACATTCAGCTTAATACAAAAATCAACGCCGTATTATTTAAGACGCCCTTTGTCCGCATATTTACACTGCAAAAACGATCATTTAACGCCATGCTCCCATCCGTACAACCATTGCGCATGCCGATGACGACACTTTCATCCCTTGCCGTGATTGGTCAAAACAAAAGTTTTGTGACGTCACTATAAGTATTATAGAATAGATTTCTCGTCTTCGTTGCTGGCCAATGGAATAGAACGTTCGCAACGATGGCCATCTTGCCACAGTCACCTCGCTCCTATTTGCCGTTTTTGGAAACCTTAAAATGTATTTAATTTTTTTTTTATTAATTTAAAAAAGTATCGAGTTGAATTATTGCCAACATTTTTAATTCATATTTCATTTTACAACAAGCCAAGGACACATCTAAAAAAAAAATACTATAATAGATTAGACTGGACTAGACAGGATGAGAAGAGAAAATAAGCGACTTTATTCATGCCCAAAATAATAATAATAATAATTATTATTATTATTATTACAACAACTATAATAATCTAAATTCAATAAATACACAACATTAAACAAACCTTCTCCAACAATATGTTACCGATGAAATGTCATCCTACGAGCTCTTGTTTGCAAAGAGCACCGAATTGCTGCATCCATATGCAGCACACAAGTCTGGCATTTTAATAGAAATCTCCTGTAGAAATCACATAGCAAGATTTAACAAAGCAAACAAATTGTTAAGGATTTGCAATTTAAGTATAGTAATTTTGAAATCAGTAAGCAATTCTGCCTCACAGTATGTAAAATTGCTTGTGTAACTTAATAATTGTGTCTGACTCTGAATCACTGTTTTATCAAATCGACAAATAAGACGGACTGTAGTCCAAGGTTTTCACACTTAAGTTCTCAACCAAAGAGGTGGATGATGCGTTGCCTGAGACAGCAGCACTAGTTCGTTGAGCACTGCAAATGACGGCACTTGATTAAATGGCCGCTAGATGGCAGTCGTGCGCCGTCAGCCACAGAGCTGGAGATGGAGAGTTTGGCCAACTTGGTTTCAGAGCTACTACGCTGTGATTAGTTAGCTGCTGGTCACATGACATACGGACGCCATGTTGTTACCATGACGCTGGGATTTCGTAGTGTTCTGCAATAGCTTTTTCATGGAACATGGAACTGACCACTGTATCGATGCACTTAAAAAGATTGTATCTTTTTTCTTTTTTTTTGGCTCATTGAACATATAGACCAGCAACAGAAATACTGCAATTAAAATTAAAATATTTAAAAGAAGGTTTTATTTTACATACATAATCATCATTAAGCACATCTTACATGTTCAAAAGGGAGTAGGAAAAAGAAAAAAAAAACGTATCGAGTCCTACCCCCTTACAAAATAAAAAACACAAACTTAGACATAAACAGCTGAATTTATACTTGCATAGATATGCCAAACGTATTGTACATTTAGTTGATAAGCAAACATTTTTACAGATATTTAAATCAGCACAAAGGCTTCTTAGTGTATAAGCCTCAATACATTTGTATTTTTATGTTTTATTGATCCAACTAAAGCTTTTGACAGAGTTAACCATGAAAAATTGTTGAGGTGTCCCCAAATTTTTCGTAAAAATGTTAGTGTTTTGGTATCCCAATCAGAAATTCCAGGTCAAATGGGATAATGTTATATCTGATCCCTTCTATGTTAGTAACGGAGTAAGACAAGGAGGAATACTTTCTACCATCTTATTTTATGCCTATATTGATGACCTATCAATTCTGTTGAATGGGTCTAATACAGGATGTCCTGTGAGCAATACAATAGTAAATCACTTCATGTATGCTGATGATCTGGTCTTTTTTAGCCCATATAGTGCTGGTAACAGATGTTGAAGATGTGCTCCCACTATAGCATAAATCATGATATTATATATAACGCAAAAAAAAAAAAGAAGATTTACGGAACAGCCCCCTTGATGTATGTGTGGAAACCAAATATCTCGGTCATATTATATCTGAGGATTGGAGGATGACAAAAATATCTCTTGCCAGTGCCTTCAAATATACTCAAAGGCCAACTGGTTGATTAGGAAGTTTTCTATGTACTGTTATTCTGTTAAGCGCTCATTGTTTAGAACTTATATTACACCACTCTATATTGCTTAGCTGTGGTCCAACTATAAGAAGTCAAGTTTACGAAAGCTTAAAGTTGCCTTCAATGATGCAATGAGGCTCTTTCTTTGAGTTCCTAGATGGTATAGTGCCAGTCAATTGTTTGTGGCACAAAAAAAAAAGTGCCAACTTTTGATGTACTGTTAAGGCAGTTGATTTTTAGTTTTATTTGTCAACTAGACAGGTCAGAAAATCACATAATAGAAGCCTCGGTCAGCCCAATGAAAAGCCATTATAGACTGACCTTGAAGGTTAGATTGCATTGGTGCACTATTTTGTGTAAATTTGGATTTGCATAGTTTAGTATATTTTAATATTCATTGTTTTTTTTCTCTGTGTGTTTTTATTTTGTATGGACCTGTGTCTGCAATAAAGAATTACTTGACAACTTCATCGAAATGCGTTGCCTCATACAAGCCCGACCGACATACAGATGGATTTAACAATGTCCGCAAAATCGATTGATTTAAATGTCCACCTTTGTATTTAGATTTTTTTGTAAGGAAATCAAAAGTTTTGGAAAGACATTGAGGAGGGTCAAAACTGTCATGTTATGGGTTTAGGGTTGTTTTTTGGTTTGGGTTTTTTGTGTTCTTGTTTACTTTTAGTTCCATTTTGGTCTGTTTGTTGTGTTTTCTTTGTCTCCCTTTGTCTTGTTAAGTGTGATCTTGTCCACCTGTGTTTGTCTACTCTACCTCTTGTGTCAGCCAATCAGTGCCCACAGTCATGTGTGTCTTGTCCAGGTGTCCCTTGGTGTGTAATTATTTAGTGTGTATTTAGGCCCTGTTTACTTGGAAGCAAAGCTGGGTTCGTTCCTCAAAATAAATCTTGTACTTTCGTTTCAAGACATGCGTGTGTCCAAAAGAAGATGCGGAAGACGTTTAACGGCTGTAATGTATTTGCCTAGTCTGGAGTGACGCTGTAGCGCAGCCACAGGAAGTTAATGGAAAGCGTAGAAGAAGAATTAGCGAAGAAGACGAACCGCCGATCTGAATTAATTGGAATTTGACTTTGAATTGTCAAAATTAGTGCGTTAATTTTGAGTTAATTTAAAGTTATTTTAATGCTACTATTTTTTTTAAATGCGAAATTAATGACCTACCCTTATTTGGAAAGCTTGTACCAGGGAATTCCAGTCGCACCGCAGCAGACACGTCCACATCAAAATTTAGCAGCAATAAATTAAATAATAATGCATGTATTTGTGGAGACTGGGCTTAAATTGTATTTTACAATTTTAAAAATGTGCAGAAGTTCACAAGTTAAATAATGTTAAAGATTAGAAATGAAAAGAAAAATGCACTGAGCTGTCACCAACGTCTTACAAATGCCATTATGCCATCCAGTGGCAGAAAAATGACCAACACAAATCAATATCACACTCACTTTTTAATTTGAATTAATTATTTTGAAATAAGTGTATCGATGACTAAAAGATGCAGCCATATTTCTACTAGTTTAACATTTTTTCTACTTTTATTTTAACAAGAGTATGAAAACTTAGAAAATAATATTGTATTGTACATTTAAAACGGATACAAAATTTGTGATTAATCGTGAGTTAACTATTGAAGTAATGTGATTAATTACAATGAAAATTTTTAATCGCCTGACACCCCTAATCTGAATATATGACTGGATAACCAATAGGCCAAGATCTATGAAGCCGGGAGGCCGCCATATTACTCCTTCCAAGAAACGTTTCTCGGCATACAATACTATACATTTACAGTATCGAAATTGGAGAACATTTGAGACAGTACTTAGTAGAAACAGCATGATTTATGATGTTTTAAATTTGTTAAACATAAACAAGAGGACTTCAGACAATTTACAACTTGCATTAAATACATGTATAAATTATATGCTTAATTATTATTACAGGAGGAAAATTGTATATTTTTTATTGCAGAATTATAACTGTAATTCAACAAAAGAGGACTCTGTCAAATCTAATATTGGGGTCTAAGGAACTGAGCGATAAAGAAAAAGGGGGTCTTCAATGCAGCACATATGGTCCACTTGTTAATTTTTTGTTTTTTTACTTGTTAACCATACGAAGAGCCTACGAGCTGTATATGTCTAATTTGTATGTATAAGTATCGTTTATACCAGAGGTGGGCAATCTCGGTCCTCGAGGGCCGGAGTCCTGCAGGTTTTGGAGGTTTCTCACTTCTAACACAAGCTGATTCCAATCAACAGGATCGTTATCAGGCTTATGCAGAGCTTGCTGATGAGTTGATTATATATCAGCGGTGTTGGAGAGGGGCAACATACAAAACCTGCAGGACTCCGGCCCTCGATGCCCACCTCTGGTTTATACAGTAGTCTGCTCGCGAGATGGGAGGACTAAGATGGCCGCCCTGTCGCTTCAACAGCTTACACTGGCATGTATGGGCTGTCGGCTATCCAGTATACAGTATACAGTCCAGTGAGAGGAACACAGGAGAAGTGACAATGGTGAGTGATTCAAGGACAACAAAATCACGCAAAATTTTTTTTTTATGGGGGGTCTCAGTCCTGTTTCTACATCTCCTTTACATGCGGTATATCTATATATTTTTAATTTTTCCTTAAAATATATTTTTAATAAATGTTCTTGAAAACTTCTTGGGTGGTGGCCAGTTTATTTGTGTGGCCCACTGAAGTATTAACATGGTGTGGGAAACACTGGAGTATAAATGCTGACTGCAAAGAAATTGTTCTAAACACAATGACCTATTAAGCACTAAATAATATACATGAATGATGGCATTCTAAAACATTTAACCTATTATGAAACACTTTTTTAAACACTTTTACAGTAGGCAGAACAGTTTAACTTTCTTGTCAGTGGGTTGATGCAGCTATTGCAAGAGAATGATTTGAAAAATATTAAGTGCTACAAACTTCAGTAAATTTTTTCGTCAATTGGTTTGTATCAGATGATGTAAATGCTGTACCTGTTAATGAAAGCTAAACTTTTGGTCGCTTCACTGAATAATATTGCAGGGGATTGTAGCCATCATTTTTCATTGTCTTTGTGCGGAAAAGTGTTGTACTTTTAAGCATAGCCTTAAAACTAAAAGACTACACTGCTGAGTTTTTAGAAAATCAATTCCATTGTTTATGGCAAAATCAGTAAAACGCTGCCATTGTCCACATACCTTTTCATCTAATCTGGTAACTTGTAAATTACTTACTATTTTTCTTTTTACATTTTGCTTGCGGCTTCTGGAAGCCTTCAACTGGAGTTAACTTGGACGAAGACAACATAAACAGTACTTAGAAGTTTGTGTACAATGAGTTTACCAAATAGCGGCCGTTGCTTGGGCCCTAATAATAATTTCTACAGATACAATAGGGACATCGCTTTTTTTTTCTAGTCATGACGTCGGTGACTGGAAGTTTGCAAATGGACTATAAGCCTGCAGTAAGATTCAATATAGAGATGCAATCACACGGCGTAGGCGTATTTGTGAACCACATGTGTAGATAGCCCACGAGTCAACACCAGTTTGATAGCTCCATTCACCCTCAACAAAGCTGCAATCATCATCAACAACAACATTCATGCCAAACATGTGCAAGAAAGGACACATCGGGGAACAGCCATTTTATTAAGCAAAATTGAAATTTTTGTGTTAGTTTATCTTTATTCTAGTGCCACCATAGTGAACACCAATGTTAAAAAATAAAATGTGACATTGTTGTTAACAACTAAACATCAGAACAAAGACAGTTAGGAATGAAGCGAATCATAGAAACTGACAGAATAAACTCACAGAAGAATGGCTAATATTCTTCTCCCTTCAGCAAAAAAACAGAAAGGAACAGAAGGTCAAAACGTGCCAGGGTATAGGCCACAAAAGAAAACAAACAAATAAAGTAACATTTATCATTGTATTATTTTTCAGGTACTTCCCAAATTTTGTATACATACTTTAGTTTTGAATGGGGGATCTGCTAGATTGTCTCACATTTTTTTCCCTGTAGAGAAGCATCACTGCAATGCAGCAAGTCGATCTACTGAGGAGCGTGAGAGCCCTGAGGACTCTTCCTAGTGCACTGAGAAAGGGGAATCTATTTGGACACACTCAAGTTGGTGGCGCCGTCAAGTGTGAACCATTAACTCATTCACTCCCAGCCATTTTCACTGAAGCAACCTCCTTCGCTCGCAACTGTTTTACTGAATTTTGCAAGGTCCACAGAATATTGTGTTCTATTGCTATAAAAACATGGAACCTACCAAAAGAAAGATTAGAGTCTCTTCTTTCATCATTCAGCATTAGAATATAGCTAAGTTGCTGTTGAAAACACTGGGGAAAAGACCTTGTTGCAACATGGCCCTGGTTGATCTTTTATACTCTTCTGTATGCTCTAGCATAAAAAAAAACCTGTATAAATACGTTTTTGGGACCACGGCAATATTTAAAATAGAACATTATTATACAGTAAGTTTTGGGAGCAAATGAGTTAATTGTGGAAACCCGCCATTTCTAGCCTAACGCCACTCACCACCCTGGCACACAAGCAGTGGCAAACTACCTGAAGACATAGCTGGAATGTGTCCAGTACACTCACAACATTTCATCATTACAGAACAGTATAGAGCAATAGTTTTCATAGACTTGTCTTCTTTTTTTCATATTGCACCATTGGCAAATGGGACACAGAAAGATCGACAAGAGACGCCATTTCCTATTAAAAACATGATATGTGCAAATATGACTAAAGACTTTATCAACCAAATCAATTCTTCCCTGTAATATCCACAAATAAAAGTGATTTCTCTTTTTATATATATATTTATAGTAATAAGAATAATAAATCTTCTTATTGGATCATTTGATAAGTGTGACAAAATGCTCAGCAAGGCTGTCCAGCAATGATGGTAATCGTCATTGTCTTTGAATTGGTCAGTCCCCATGCATCCCTTAGAAATTGATTTTATTTTTTTCCAAAAAAGTAACTAAAGTAAAGTAATTTGAGAGCAGCTGAAAAGTGAACGGGTGTCAATTTATTTTGTTCCAAGTTTCATTCAGTGATATTCCATAGGAAAAAAAAGATTTCTCATCCTCATCTTCCACTCCCAAAAAAGTAAAAAAAACATGTCCAAGTTATTATGAAAACATTGTCGCTATGGTTTAATGATTATTAATAGATGTCAACTAACAATTAATGACCCATCAATTATAAAGAATGAACAACAATTAAGCGTAAATAACGTTCCCCTGTTACTCAATTAGTTTGGCAACGCTCTGGCTTGTCATTTCTGATGAGTGATTTTTTTTTTCATTTTTAAGTGGAAAAAAATGAAAGAAATACAAAGAGGAGATGAAAGGAAGTTCTAAAATAAATAAAAGTAGATTAGTAAAAGTGACCGTACCCTTGGAGGGCTCGGACATATATACAGAACTGCGTGGTGAGTCCGTTTACTGCACTTGAGTGTTAAGTCCAGTGTTAGAGTGAATTCTAGTCCCGTCCAAGATCCCCTGCTGTTATACCAGCGTGTAGGACTTTGCGTAGGGATTGCTGCTTTGCTTCAGATGTCCTCGCGAGTCCAGCAGGGACTCTTGGGAGGTGCTGAGCTTGGCGGCCTGTGCCAGCTCGGAGCCCTCTCTGTGAGGGAGCGTGGCAGCTGAGCCGGGCTGCCACTGGGCCGCTGGGTCCCTGCTGGCCTGAGGGGCCTCTGTAGGCGTCGGGGGCGCCATGCGAGAGGGCCGTTTCAGCGAGCGACTCTTCTGTGGCTCCAGACAGGCCTGGCCCATGGCCGATCGCTCCCCGCTTGTTGTACCCCTGGACGAGCCTGAGCAAGACATGCCTCGGTTTAACAGGAAGTCCATGCGCAGGTATGGAGGGAGGTGAACCAACTCGCCCCCTGTGGGATAAGACACACAATTAAACTGTAACTGTAAAATAATTTTTTGGGGCCTTTTTAACTCTTTGACTGCCAGACGTTTTCAGAAAAGGGATGCTGTGGGTGCCAGCCGATTTAAGCATTTTGACTGATCTTTCAAGGTCCACAGAAAATCTTTGTGTTTGGACTATGGAAACACACATACTACCAAATGAAAGATTGGACTCTCATCTGAAATTTTTTTTGTTTCTACCTTATTCCATTTTTCAGTAATCAACAATAGAAAATGGTTAGTTTCACCCAAATGCTGTGTTTTGAAACAAAATACGGAAAAATCAAGCTTTTTGTGAAACGATATTATTTCATGCACTCTAGTGAATTTGACACTTTTTTTTTCCATGAATGTCGCCACAAACACCTAAACAGTGCTTTACTTCTGTAAAACACTACCACCAACAAGTGTTTTTTGATAGCAAAATACGTTTATTTACATTCAACAGTGTAACAATTTGACAAAACAATTTGGCAAACTATTTACAAATGTGTGCAACTGTGGTACTATTTACAATTGTCTGGATGTTTAAAATGCAGTTTTTCTTTTTGTAACACTCCCCTGCGTGCAAGGGGACGCATCAGGATTTGCACAACAGATTAGTTTCACTGCGATTGCCCCTTCGCGTGCAGACCCTACACTTTCTTGCCGGCCTTTTTTTCCGGGGAATAGCAAGTATATACTGCAGTGTGTGTTTGGCCATGTTGCCATCAAGTCTACTCTCAGGATCATGATACGGTGACGTTACGGTGGTAGTACGTCTGGCTTCCTCATGTCCTTCAGTTCCTATACCGGGTGGTAGATGTTCTGATCCATCTTATCCACTCCATTCATGGTGGCATCGTAGTCCAGAACCAGTGTCTTCTCCGTGATCACACTGTACCCACTCCTCCGATGAATATGCATTGGACTCGGGGTGCTCTTCGTCGTCTGATTGAACGTCCACCTGTGCAGAAGTGCTCGGTTGTGCTACGCATTTTCCGGCGTTAGCATCGCTAGCCGGTGAGGCTTTATGACGTGATCATAGCCGCCGCCTCAACGCTTCCAACTTCGGCGTCAACCTCGGAGTCACCATCATCATCATCATCGTCGTCATCAATGTGCTCTTTAGCATTGGTCGATGCTTTTCGTTTTTGAAAAAAATGCTCAAGCGTGAGCTGCTTGCAACCGGTCGTCAATTGTGCACCGCGTTTTCCGGCGTTAGCATCGCTAGCCGGTGAGGCTTTATGACGTGATCATAGCCGCCGCGTCAACACTTCCAACTTCGGCGTCAATCTCGGAGACACCATCATCATCATCGTCGTCATCAATGTGCTCTTTAGCATTGGTTGATGCTTTTCGTTTTTGAAAAAAATGCTCAAGCGTGAGCTGCTTGCAACCGGTCGCCATTTTCGCTTCCTCAGCCATTCTCCCCTCAACAGTCTAGCTCCGCCTCACGTCTTCTACTGACGCCTACCCAATCTTGTCCAAAGAGAGTCATCGCTGCCATCTAGTGCCCAAAAATAGGCATTATACTAACTAGATCTGCTTGATACTTTCAGCACAGCTGGCCAAGGCTTTCCTCCACCCGTTTCCAAAAAAAACCCAAAAAACCATAGTGAACGTCTTTTAACGTCTTTGGCAGTCCTCCGTAGGATTTTACTAAACGTTATTTAACGTTTTTGGCAGTCAAAGAGTTAATTGTTATTTTTATTATATTTTCTTTGGCTTGCCACCTTGAACAGTAATGTATTTATTTTTTTTACATTTTCTTTGGCTTTAAACAGTCATTTTAAATATTTTTTAAAATGTATTTATATATTTATTATTATTATATTATTTAATTTGTTAATTTTTTTGGGCCTTAAGCAGTCATTTTAATTATTATATATATATATATATATATATATATATATATATATATATATATATATATTATAATCATAATATATATTTTTTGCATTAAACAGAACTTTATTTTTATTTGTAAATCACTTTTTTTTTTAATTGTAATTGTAATTTTTTTTTCACATTTTCTTTGGCCTTAAACAGTAATTTTTTAAAAAAAATTTTTACAATTTCTTTGGCCAGAACAGTAATTAAATTTATTTGTTTTTTACGTTTTTTTGGCCCTAAACAGTAATTTGAATTATTATCATTATTATTATTTAAACAGCCTTAAACAGTAATTTTATTTATTTACATTTTCTTTGGCCTTAAACAGTAATTACATTTTTTTATTTTACATTTTCTTTGGCCTTAAACAGTAAATTTATTATTATTATTTTTTTTTCTTTTTTACATTTTATTTGGCCTTGAACGGTAATTTTATTCTTAATTTTTTACATTTTCTTTGGCCTTAAAGAGTAATTTTAATTATTATTATTAATTATTAACATTTATTTATTTATTTAGTCTTTTTCTATTTTATTTGGCCTTTAACAGTAAATTTATTATTATCATTTATTTATTTATTTAGTCTTTTTATATTTTCTTTGGCCTTAAACAGTAATTTTTATTTTATTTTTTTACATTTTCTTTGGCCTTAAACAGTATTTTTTATTTTATTTCTTTTTTTTGACATTTTCTTTGCCTTTAAACTGTAATTCAATCATTATTATTTATTTTATTTAATTCTTTGGCCTTAAACAGTAATTTTTATTTGTATTTTTTTTTTACATTTTCTTTGGCCTTAAAGAGTCATTTTTATTTGTATTTTTTATTTTATTTTACATTTTCTTTGGCCTTAAACTTTAATTTTGTATTCAACATTTTCTTTGGCTTTTAACAGTAAATTTATTATTATTTTTATTTATTTTTTACATTTTCTTCGGCCTGAAACAGTAATTTTAAATATGATTATATATTTGTTTACATTTTCTTTGGCCTTAGACAGTAATTTTAATTATTATTATTTATTTATTTTTACATTTTATTTGGCCTTAAACAGTAATTTTAAATATTTTTCTTTTTACATTTTCTTTGGCTTTTAACAGTATTTTTTTTTCTTTTCACGTTTTCTTTGGCATTTAACAGTAATTTTATTTTTTTCACATTTTCTTTGGCCTTAGTAATTTAATTTTTATTTTTTACATTTTATTTGACTCTAAACAGTAATTGTAATTATTGTTATTCATTTTTTGCACTTTCTTTGGCCTTAAACAGTAATTATTTTTATTTTATTTTACATTTTGTTTGGCCTTTAACAGCAAATTTGTTATTATTATTATTATTATTATTATTTTTACATTTTCTTTGGCTTCAAACAGTAATTACATTTTTCATTTTTTACATTTTCTTTGCCTTTAAAGAGCAATTTTAAATATTATATATATATAATTTTTTTTACATTTTCTTTGGCCTTAGACAGTATTATTATTATTATTTTTTACATTTTCTTTGGCCTTAGTAATTTTATTTTTATTTGACTCCAAACAGTAATTGTAATTATTGTTATTTAATTTTTGCATTTTCTTTGGCCTTAAACAGTAATTACATTTTTTTATTTTACATTTTCTTTGGCCTTTAACAGTAAATTTGTTATTATTATTATTATTACTATTTTTTACATTTTCTTTGGCTTCAAACAGTAATTTAATTTTTCATTTTTTACATTTTCTTTGCCCTTAAAGAGCAATTTTAAATATTATTATTATTATATATATATATATATATTTTTTTTTTTCACATTTTCTTTGGCGGCAGCACGGTGGCTGACTGGTTAGCACGTCCGCCTCCCAGTGCTGAGGACGTGAGATCGAGTCCGGGCTTCGGCCTTCCTGGGTGGAGTTTGCATGTTCTCCCCGTGCTTGCGTGGGTTTTCACCGGGTACTCCGGTTTCCTCCCACATTCCAAAGACATGCATGGCAGGTTAATTGAACACTCCAAATTGTCCATAGGTGTGATTGTGAGTATGGTTGTTTGTCTCTGTGTTCCCTGTGATTGGCTGGCAACCAGTTCAGGGTGTACCCTGCCTACTGCCCGAAGCCAGCTGGGATAGGCTCCAGCACCCCCGCGACCCTTGTGAGGAAAAGCGGTCAAGAAAATGGATGGATGGATGGATTTTCTTTGGCCTTAGACAGTATTAGTATTATTTTTTATAAGGGACACATTAGTAGAGAGACGCAGTTCGTAGAGAATAGGGGGCGAGCACTGCTTTAAAAGGATTTGTAATTGCATAAGGAGGCCGCAAGATGGTGGCAAAGGATTACTTTTGTCTAAATGAAGGTCCTCAACTCACTTTAAATTGTTTCCTCTGCATGTAGATGGCGTCAAAGCAATACTGTTTTTGCTTTGGTCTGAGCACAAAAACAGTGAATAGGTATTGGTATAGGCATGAATAATTGGTTCCCCCCAAAAAATCAACACACAGGCAAATTCTGAAGTGTGAATATCTGGGAGTTCACTGTACATAAGCATCCAGAGCTATGGCAAAACCTTAGGGTAGAGTAGTTGTTCATGATACTCAGGAATATCTACTTTATCAAATTGAAATCATCAGCTCTTCTTAATTCTCTTGTTTACATCGATTAAAATCAATGACACTCATGCTCCTGCAGCTGGAAAACAGAAACTGTGCCTTATTACAAAATAGTGGCTAAAACATTTTGTGGATGAACTGTTGAACTTTGACTGTTGAAACCTACAGCACCGAAGAAAGACACGTCTGTATTATTATCTGCCCAACGACTCATATCCGTGATGGTTGCTGCTGTGTGTACCCCTCCCCTTTAGAGCCGCACCGACTATGTAACTAGTGACTACCCAATAAAAAGAGAGGGCCCGGCAGAGTGAGCGGGTAGGAATCTGTGCACAACTGTCAGTTCTCCTTGCGGGTAAAAATAATCTAAGTCTCACGTCTTCCTTCCTTGTCTATTGTTTATTAAATGTTCTAGGTTGACTGAACCTGACATAATTGACCTTCATCCTGTCCTCATTGGGTTTTTTTTTTTATTGCTTCCATATTTGAAGTAATTTTTACCTACACCGCTAGTGTTTTGTAATTGATGAGCGTAATGACAGTTTTTTGTATGTATTTTTAAAGCAGAAATCTTGATCACAAAATTCAGCAATTTGTGAAGTTGGAAAAAGCCAATAAGGTGTACAGTCTGATCATTTATCGAACTGACCAATAGACAATGAAACAATGAAAAATCGTCATAGGGACACTTGACTCATCGAGCCATTTTCAACTATAAGAAGATATTTTGTCTATAATTAATGTGATGACTTCTTTTTTTTTTTCATGAATAATTAATACCTTTAAAAACAAAAATTTCCACTTGCTGTTGACTGAGGATGACATCACCTGTGGTCAGGAAACTGGTAACGAGCATTCATGGCTCAGTTTGCTGACCAAACCCAGAAAACAGGTAAGTCGTGATTGGTCGTTAACCATTTCCTCAGCACAGTTGATGTCATCTTCAGTCGACAGCAAGTGGAAAAAATGTGTTTTTAAAGGTATTAATTGTACATGAAAAAATAATGAAGTTATCACATTAATTCTGGACAAAATATTAACTTTTTACTGCTGAAAATGGCCCAATGAATCAAGTATCCCGTTAAGACTTACTGAATGCTAACAACCACATCAAATTTGAAGTTGATGTTCAACATGTTAAATGAATTTGAGGTTTTAGTTCTGTTAAAAATGTTAGTATGTGTTCATGTTAATTCAGGATGTGCTCTGTGGGCTTTGGCATTAATTGTCTCACCTGGTCTGTGGGCCTTGGGCACGGCCATGTTCATGACCCGGCTGACGTCCTGAGGCTTGGGCGGGGAAGCAGTGAAGCGGCAGATGCCCGATTCAGACGGTGTGCTGGAGGTCAGGCTGTCGGTGTAGTCGTTGGTGCCGGCGGTCATTTGCTCCGAGGAGGTGTCGGAGATGAAGCATTCGGTGATGGTGAACTTGGCGTGGCGCAGCTGCTCCTCCATTTTGGCGTGCTCGTAGGCTCTGGCGAGCTCCTCGTAAGTGGATGACGCGCTCTCCGTTGACACCATACTGCTGCGAGCACGGTCTGGATACGGGCCCGAGGATAGTGGAGGATATTAGTGCACAGGGTCAGTAATAGAGTGTTTAAGATGTAACATTGTTAAAGAAAATGTGATGTTACTGATATTAACTCTTTCACTCCCAGACATTTTCACTTGTGTTCTATTGCTATAAAAACATGGAACCTAACAAAAGAAAGATTAGAGTCTCCGCTTTCATCAGGAAAAAAGTATATTTGTTTCCATTTTGCAGCAATTAGCATTAGAATATAGCTAAGTTTCATCATTATTCACAAACCTGTCTAAAACTGGGGAAAAGAGCTTGTTGCAACATGGCCCTGGTTGATCTCTTACACTCTGCTGCCACCTGCTGGCCATTTTGTAATAACTACCTTTGCTTTAGGCAAATTCTTCAGGTCAGAAGCTGCATCAAAGCCTTCTGTATGCTCTAGCATAAAAAAACCCCACAAAAAACGTATAAACACGTTTTGGGGAGTGAAGGACAAAGTATTAAGAAATGTATTTATATGTTATTGGGTTTGAATGAGTTAATGACACTGCATGCATTAAAAACAGATGCTGACCGGTATCCTGAGATGGGCTGACACTGTAGCTGTCACTCTCCTTGTCAACAGAGCCGGCGACTCTTGGTGTTGGCAGCCTCCAGTCCGTGCTTAGCGTGTGCGAGGAGACTGGAGGATGCGGGCGGTTCAGTGTCCATTGGCTGGCGTACCGGTTGCGAGCAGCCGGGCCAGCTTTCGCTGTGCGGCGGGCAGTCGGGTCTGAGAGGAAAAGCAAAAGATGCTGAGTTTATGGAGAAAGGCATTCATTTGAACCCTGTTTGGTAGTTATAATGCAACTCATTGTGATTAAAGGGACAGCAACGTGAAAAATCTTCTTTTTTTTTTTTTGCCATGATAAAATACTAATTCCTCACCAAAAACATTACCAAAGTGGTGTTTTCCTCCATTCGCTCCTGTATGAGAAATTCTAGGTCATTCTGCTCTCCAAGCACCAGCCCCTCCCAACCTGAGAAAACGAGCTGTTGGCACTGTTTGACATCATTAGGTGTGGCCCCACCTGCGTACTGCCTCTGCTGACTAAACGCACCCCCACTTTCTCTGAGACCTCCCTCCATGGGATATTGACAAAAGTAGCCTTTATCAATAAACATTCTGTCCAAATGAATTCAAACCAATCAATTATCCTTCACATTTGCTTTGCAATGCCAAAGTGCAATGACAAATGACCATCTTAAAATCCAAGAAAGGGTTCTGGCTGACACTTGTGTAAACTACAAGTAAAACTTTTGCGCAGTTAATCCTAACTGCACAGATGGTGTAATGCATGCTCTCCCTGTGAGCAGCAGGCTCAGGTTTGAGACACACTCAATGTTGTCTTTATTTCCCCTTTTCTTTCTTTCTTCCCTCTTCTCCTCTCCTCCACTACGATTTCTTGCGGCAAGGAGCGGTTTTGTTTCAAATGCTTAGTGAACAATTAAACATCCATCCAATTTCTATTTATCTTATATATATATATATATATATATATATATATATATATATACATATATATATATATATATATGTACATATACAGTATATATATATATATATATATATATATATATATATAGTACAGTATATATATATATATATATATATATATATATAAATAATGAAAATACCTCAAAGTGCAATAAAAGGCACATTCTCTTCCTTTAAACATGGAAAGTGAATTACAAATTAGCCTTGCTCCAGAATATTGAAAAATAATTCAAGTAACCCAGGTACCAGCTGTCAAACTCATTTACAGCTTACCAGCCAGACACTCGTTGGTAATGCTAACCGCTAGCCACTTATGGCTGAGACTTCTGCCGTATCACACAATGATGGCGTAATTAATCAGCGGTTTCTTAGCGTCCTAAATTAGCAATTGAACATTAGTTTAGGATAGCGTTGTGTTGATGTTGGTCGCAACTACAATGTCAATCAAAACTACGATAAATAAATCCTAAACGTCTAAAAGGGTAGTCAAGCTAGCCATCACGACGTGGGCCAACTTCAAAGTAAAAGTGTACTAGGCTATTTGCATTGCCGTCAATGCATTACTGTATTTGGAAAACTTTATTTTGAAATTAGGTTTAGTGTATTACATTGAGTATGTTTCCGCTTTCTTGACATGTCTGAATGGTATCGACTGTGAATGCACACTTTGTTTTTTTTCCACTAACCAATCCGCGGATCGTGGCGACCCAAACTGTGGGGCCTGATCCCAAACTGACCACAGATCAATGATGATCCGTTGCACCACTCCCGCATTTCATTAGTTCTCTTTAATCTGTTTATTAGTATCAGGGACAGTAAATGTTAATAAAATATTAAATAAATATTTACTGAAATGTTCAGTAAATATTTATTTAATATTTTATTTATTTAGCCAAAAGGCTATTTTTCATCTGCAGTGGAGAGACAGATTGTAAATGTCACCCTAAAAATAAGAATAGCCTCCAACACAAATCTAGGGAAATTGCACATTTTATGAATTAAAAAAAAGGGGGTCCGTACTGGACTTACTGGTTCCTGGTCTGGCATCAGACACGTCTACCAGAGGACCGGTGGCTTGGGAGAGAGACTGATAGTGGACAGTGTGGGTGACTGTGGATGACTTCTGTTTCTGTGTTTCCCCAAAGTCATTATCAGTCAGTAACACAGTGGACCTGTCATCTGCAGAGCAGTAACAAAGGCAAGCTCAGAAACGCAACCATCGCTCACGGACTTGATTATCATGAAATGCATATGTTTATGATGTGCTTACCAACAGTCTCCATGGTGTCTCTCTCCTCAATTAGAAGCTGAGCTCTTGGAATGTCGATGTGCATTCGGAGGGTTTGCTGCTGTTTGTTGACTGGTTCTGCTGGACGTGTGTTTTTACTGGGAAGCAGAAGTTATTCCTTTATGACAAGCCCTTTTTAACTCTTTGACTGCCAGACGTTTTCAGAAAAGGGATGCTGTGGGTGCCAGCCGATTTAAGCATTTTGACTGATCTTTCAAGGTCCACAGAAAATTTTGTGTTTGGACTATGAAAACACACATACGACCAAATGTGAAAGATTGGACTCTCATCTTTCATCAGAAAAAAAAAGTTAGTTTCTACCTTATTCCGTTTTTCAGTAATCACAATAGAAAATGGTTAGTTTCACCCAAATGCTCTGTTTTGAAACAAAATACGGAGAAATCAAGCTTTTTGTGAAACGATATTATTTCATGCACTCTAGTGAATTTGACACCTTTTTTTTCCATGAATGATGCCACAAACAACTAAACAGTGCTTTACTTCAGTAAAACACTACCACCAACAATGAAATAGTGTTTTTTGATAGTAAAATACGTTTATTTACATTCAACAGTGTAACAATTTGACAAAACAATTTGGCAAACTGTTTACAAATGTGTGCAACCGTGGTACTATTTACAATTGTGTGGATGTTTCAATACAGTTTTTCTTTTTGTAACACTCCCCTGCGTGCAAGGGGACGCAGCAGGATTTGCACAACAAGTTTCACTGCGATTGCCCCTTCGCGTGCAGACGCTACACTTTCTTGCCGGCCTTTTTTTCCGGGGAATAGCAAGTATATACTGCAGTGTGTGTTTGGCCATGTTGCCATCAAGTCTACTCTCAGGATCATGATACGGTGACATTACGGTGGTGGTACGTCTGGCTTCCTCATGTCCTTCAGTTCCTATACCGGGTGGTAGATGTTCTGATCCATCTTATCCACTCCATTCATGGTGGCATTGTAGTCCAGAACCAGTGTCTTCTCCGTGATCAGACTGTACCCACTCCTCCGATGAAAATGCATTGGACTCGGGGTACTCTTCGTCGTCCGATTGAACGTCCGCCTGTGCAGAAGTGCTCGGTTGTGCTCCGCGTTTTCCGGCGTTAGCATCACTAGCCGGTGAGGCTTTATGACGTGATCATAGCCGCCGCGTCAACGCTTCCAACTTCGGCATCAACCTCAGAGTCACCATCATCATCATCGTCGTCATCAATGTGCTCTTTAGCATTGGTCGATGCTTTTCGTCTTTGAAAAAAATGCTCAAGCGTGAGCTGCTTGCAACCGGTCGCCATTTTCGCTTCCTCAGCCATTCTCCCCTCAACACTCTAGCTCCGCCTCACGTCTTCTACTGACGCCTACCCAATCTTGTCCAAAGAGAGTCATCGCTGCCATCTAGTGCCCAAAAATAGGCATTATACTAACTAGATCTGCTTGATACTTTCAGCACAGCTGGCCAAGGCTTTCCTCCACCCGTTTCCCAAAAACAAAACAAAAAAACATAGTGAACGTCTTAACATCTTTGGCAGTGCTCCGTAGGATTTTACTAAACGTTATTTAACGTTTTTGGCAGTCAAAGAGTTAAGCACAATGATACTAAGGAAAGACTCTTACCTCATTAACATCTCAGCCAAACTTTTTGCATCTGGAAAACAAAATGAGGATACAATATTTAATGTGCTGTGTGAAGATGAGTATGGAAGAGGATTAGGGCCAGTGAAGGGGAAAAAAAGGTTGGCAGGATTCTGACTTTATTCTCAGAATTCTGACTTTAAAGTGAGAATTCTGACTTTGAGCTCAGAATTCTCAGTTTAAAGTGACAATTAGTAAGTAAGTAAGTAAGCTTTATTTCTATAGCGCTTTTCACACACAGAAGTCACAAAGCGCTTCAGAAAAAGAGGACAGCCTCGTGCAAAGCAACATAAATATAATACAATAATACAATTCTCACTTTAATCTCAGAATTCTGACTATTAGTGCAATTATTATTCTCACTTTAAAGTGAGAATTCTGAAAAGTGAGAATTCTGACTGTGATTAAAGTGAGAATTCTGACTTTAAAGCCGGAATTCTCACATTAAAGTCAGAACTTTTTTTCTCTCTCTTCACTGGCCCTAATCCTCTTCCGTAGAGGAATGCGTCATACAAGACGCAGGTGCCCTCTGCCGTCTCACCTCGCAGTCTCTTTAACCTCTGCTCACGCCTTCTCCTCCTCAGTACCAGCAGGCCGATGAAGATTACAACAATTCCCACCAACACACAGGAAATGGTCACCATCATCTTCAAACCTTCGCCACCTCCCGAGGTGTCCTCACTCAGATTGGGGGCCTTCACCAGCGGGGCAATGGTGCCTGCCAAGGGGTCATTGTGTTATGACATTGCTACACAGAAATCTCACTGGATGAAATAATAATCTAACATGCACATATACTGGAATCTGTGCAACTAACAGAAATGCTCAGTGTTAGAATAAATTTTGTTCAGTTCATCCCTATTGCAAATTGTTTTTTCAAATTTTCAAAACAAAGACCAAATAAAAATGTGGGTTTGCCTGTACATGTCATATTTCTTGACTGATTAAAATTGTTGTAATTAAAGGGACTGTAACGTGAAAAATCAACTTTTGGGGGCCTTAAGCTATGTTAAAATGCTAATTCCTCACCAAAAACATCACCAAAGTGGTGTTTTCCTCCATTTGCCCCTCTATGAGAAATTGTAGGTCATTCTGCTCTCCAATCACCAGCCCCTCCCAACCCGAGAAAACATGCTCACTCTATGACATCATCAGGTGCGGATCCACCAAAATTAAATGACAATTGGCCATCTTAAATTCCCACTCTTGTGTAAACTACAAGTAACATTTCTGCCCTGTTCAACGGAATGAATGGTGAAGTGATTAGCACACTCAACCTCCAAGCAGAAAGTCCTAGGTTCGCGTCCCACTCAGGTTTTTTTTTCTCCCTCCTCCTCTACTACGATTTCTTGCGCCAAAGGAGCCATTTTGTTTCAAATGTTTATTGAAGAATTGAACTTCCATCCAATTTGCACATTTAAAGAAGACGCGGTTGTACTGCAAGTGTTCGAACGCAGCTCTCCAGAGTTTTGTGGGCGATGCGCGCAGCAGCCGGCACTAGGACAAGAGGAGTGCGGCAACCACAAGGGGTTATACTGAACCGGGCATTTTACTTCCCTGTTAGAAAAACAGCCAGAAAAATACTTAATATTTCCTAAAAAATTACATCACTATGGTGTCAAAGGTAACATTTACTCATTATATGCCTATAGTTAACTGTGGAAGGCCTAAAATGCCGAGATACATCCCCTTAAACCGTTTAGCTCATTCCTCTTGCAACAGCACCCCCACTAAAATAAAAATAAAAGCCCAAAATTTAGATAAGAAATAACTTATCCAACTTTAAACGGTTCAGCTCATTCATATTTTAATTATATTTTTTCAAAATTTCAAAATAAAAGTCCAACATTCAAATTTATTTCCATTTTTTTCACTGATTCAAAATCCTCCCACTTGAAATTGTTCAGCTCATTCCTATCCAAATGATTTTTCATAATTTTAAAATAAAAGCCTGAATTTATAATTTTAGGGTGTTTGCCTCTAATTTTCACATTTCTTGACTGATTCAAACCATTCCAACGGTTGTTCATTCCTCTTCAAAGTTTTCCCCCCTACATTTCAAAATAAAAGCCCAAACCTAAGATTTTATATATATAAACTGTATATATACAGTAACTTCAAATTGTTACATCCATTACAAAAACTTTTTACATCTTCAAAATTAAAACCCAAATTAACTTTGTTTTAAATACATTTACTTTCTGTACTCATTTGTAAATAGACTGAAAACTTTCCATCCATCCATCCATTTTCTTAACCCGCTTTTTCCTCACAAGGGTCGCGGGGGGCGCTGGAGCCTATCCCAGCTGGCTTCGGGCAGTAGGCGGGGTACACCCTGAACTGGTTGCTGAAAACTTTCCTTTTCACAAAATAGTTCTACAAGGCAAGCTCGCCTCACTCTTCTAGTTGAACTTACTGCCGTCATAGCTGAGCGTTGCAAACTTGACCCTCTTCTCAGAATAGCCAGCGCTGTTGTAGATTTTCATCTGCAGCTCATACCAGGTTGCCTCCTGCAGGTCGTAAAGGATGTAACTCTTGGTGAGGGAGGTGCGCTGTGCTGTGGTCCATGAAGGGGAATCCATTGGCCGGTACTCCAGTGTGAAGGAGGTGATCGGGCAACCACCATTGTTCCAGCCGTTCAGGTTGAGTTTCACTCGAGTGGCATTGATACTGGTAAAGAGCTCCTGCTCTTTGGAGTACTGGGGTTCTGATGGCATGATAAGACAAGGTAAGAATGAACACAAGTCTATAGGCTATATGAAGATGTAAAACAAGACGCAAAAGCCAGATGCAAAACACAGAGTGGAATGTTTGATCATCCGTTTTGATGATACATGACTAAGATTTGTGCAAACATGGCACACAACTATTGTGTTGTGTGCAAAAAAAAAAAAAGCCATAATAAACATGTTCCCCACCTTTCCCATGGGTCTTTGCTTCAATTATCTCACTTATGCGTCCAGGCCCAACAGCATTCTGAGCCGTTAGAGTAAACTTATACCAGGTGCCACACTTGAGGTTCTCCAGCCGGTAGGAGCGCTCACTTGGACTGATGGCGAAGTTGCCCCACTGTTCACTGTTGTCTTCAGAATATTGCAGAATGTAGCCTAGGGACAAAATACGGTTATTGAATGCCAGATCAGTTTAGGAAGAATCATTTGACGGATGATGATGATGATGATGAGTAGAAGTAGAAGCAGATTTATTGGCCGTAAAAACACATAAAGAATTAATCATCACAGTCACAACCCGTCTGAGAAACACGAAAAATAACAATGACCAACAGAGGGAGATTTCCGAGTTTCTTAGATGGAAAAAAAGGGGAAAAAAACAAGGCCCAATTCCTGCTTCTTTTAAGGGCAGCATAATATGAGCCTGGGGGAAAAAATACTGTACATAGCAACACAATGATGACTAAAATAAGTAGTAAGAGGTTGTAGTATGGCTGAGGTTACAAAACTTGTAGTGTTATTCAAACACTTCCATAACTACGGGCCTGTTAGCTCAGTTGAATAGACGCTCGTCTTGCGACCAGACGACCCGGTCTGAATCCCAGTAACTCCCGCTATGGTGCAGTGTACTATTTTCTAGCTATTGAAGATGGGTCTTCTGCCCAGATTTAGTCATAACTGTTTTAATTTTCTTATTTCCTCAGTAGAGCTTTATTCTACTCTTTGTGAGTGTTGTTGCGATTTCTGCCAGGTGCCGTCGTGGCTGGGGGGCCTCCTCTATTCCACAACAATGGGCCATTGTCTGTCTTTGAAAGACAATGTGTTTGAATGATGGCTCCAGGTGCCGGCATGTCTGAAAAGCCTCCTCTATTTCCACAACAATGGGCCATTGTCTGTGGTTGAAGTCAATGTGTTTGAATGATGTCTTTAAAGTCTTATCTCATGTCCGGTGAACTCCGGGTGGGGTGTTTGCTGGGGGCTTTGTGGTACCGCCCTTCAAGATAGTATAAGAATGTTGTAAGTCCACTGTAATCTTCGCACTTGTGAGAGGCTGCAGCCATTGTCTGGAACTCACTTGTGCCCGGAATATTCTGTAGAAATAAAAGCTTCGAAGTAACTGTTCATCGATCTCCAGCCTGCATTCGGATAACCAACAGTCTCACTACCCGAAAGAAAACGAACACGCAGAGGAAAAGATTGGCCTCCTCAACACTATTTACATGGTTGATAGGGGTCGCTAAACTACAATACTGTACATAATACTTGGTCATAATTTCAAAATTTCAAAAATACCTATGTGGTCTTATTATTTAGAGGTCTGTTTCAGGCCGTTTGACGTACTCGGGAAGGGGCAAAATCGTGACAAAAACAGCCAGATTGTCTTTTTCCAAAAAAAATTCAGAAGACTTGCACGTGTGGGATAGGGGAAAGGATCCCGAAGCATCACATCCAGGAGTTTGACCAATAACTATTTCGCAACCAATTCTTCAAGGCGGTTTGCCAACGTCTCCATGTTGCAAACCAATTTGCGCAGTGACTCAAGATGATGAAGGTGAAAAATTCCACATATATCTAACCTCTTATGGAGCTGCCACCATTGTCTCCAGGTATCCAAGACAGCGTGATGGAAGTTGTTGTCGTCTTGGTCACTGTGAGGCGAGGCTGGTCAGGTGGAACTGAAAAAGACACAGAATTATTTTACAAACGAAATGGGGTGGACACTGACCAATTGTAAAATAAAAAAATAAATAAAAAATAAGATCAGTGCTTCTGGAATAGAGATAGAGATAATTTATGGTTTTCTGAAGTTATTTCCCCCCATTGAAATTAATGCAATCATTAATCCATTGTAGACAACACAAGAATGCTGCAGCTTGTTGTGAATGTTAATAAGGTTTGTAAGGTTTTGTAACTGCCTATAGATGCTGCCTACCCATACATATGTAGTTTTTTTCCCCCGTGTGTGATGCGCACACACAACAACACGAGCATGTCTAATGACAATCCGAACCGTTGTTGACAGTTTTCATGGTGCTCCATTTTAACCCTTGACTTCAATTGAATTGCTAGAAAAATAATTAACTGGTCTCTGTCATCACCTGGTGGTGTAGTAGTGTAAACACTCTCAAAATAGTTTCTTTTTGAATGAACTGAAGTGATTCATGCCATAATCCCGGAAAATGCTTTGAAATACATCAGTTAACAATATATATAAAAAAAAAGAATTATAATGGGTGTCTATACGTACAAATTATGTAAATGTGCCATACTTTGTATACAAACTATGCAACTCCCAAATGCAATAACAGCACGGTGCCATTTTGAACGTCTACATGTTTCCACAATATGGGGGAAAGATCCCAAGTATTTATTTTTCAATGCTTTCTCTTTGATTTAAAAGATCAAAAACATTCAAATGTACATAATATGTACTGGGACACTACAAGGGATTTATTAACCAGGAATACTCCCACTGAGATTCAATATAATTTTGTCCAAATTAAGCACCTCAATTCACTTCACCTTAGTTTTTTTTTTGCACCAAGACGCTACTTTAATTGCTTTGGTCAGAGCACAAAAAGAGTGGCTAACTGGAGGAGGATAAAAAAATAGCGACAAGGTGAAAATGTTTTAATTTCCTACCTTGAACCTGCAGGTTGAGGACGATCTTATCCGAGCCAAAGCTATTACTAGCAGCACAAGTATAGTTCCCGGAATCCTCTGCTTTCACTGTCCGGATAACAAGACTGCCATTACCATGAACACTGCGCCGACTGTCAATTGCAACTGGTGCAGGGGTTCCATTGCTGCAACACACAAGTGTGAGGGGAATCAGCTTAGCGTTGTGTGCTAAATGACCATATACAAAAGATACATTCATTTACAATCACACTGCCTTCATGCTAGTGGATACTCACATCTCTTTCAACCACTTGATCGTTGGTGAAGGATCCCCAACCGCCTTACAAGGCAACAAAATGTCTTTCATCCAGGGTGTTGTGACCGTCCTGTTGAAGGTCAAGATGCGTGCGGGAGCTACAAATAAAGAAATAAATACAATAAATTTCAAACTGCAAGTAGCGATGAATGGGTCCTAGCTAAATCCCCAAAGTGAAACTGGTGTCAGGGCTTTCCAGAGGCACAAATAAGTGACTTTTTGGGGATTGAGTTCAGTACTACTAAAAGGCAAACATTTTCACTAGAATATATAAATTTGGGACAAGCAAGCAGCATTAAAGAAGCACTAAGAAACATTTCAACCTTAATAAAATATTTTCATAACTCTTTTGATGAAACATTGACTTAAAACTAGTTGAATGGTACCTTTTCCATGGACTGAGGGGGTCTGTATCAGTTTTACTGGCAATAAGCAACTTTGAGGAGGATGGTAGGAAGGGTAACACTGCCACAAAAAAATACAAATGTGCTGACTACTTTATGGAATACATCACTTCCCCCTTTCCCCATTCATTACAAAGACGGAAGTAGGGGTGCAACGGTTTCAGATTTTGGTGTACGATTATTGTCTGACGATTATTTTGGTAGACATTAAAAAAAATCACATCAGCATTCATTGAAAATGTTTATTTTTAACAACAATAAATAACTGAAAATAAATTTGAAAAAAGTTGCTGCCCTTTAAAACAAATACAGCAGATTAAACATACTCTTAAAATAGGGCCTAGGCACTATGTATAACAAGTGGACGGTATGTACCCCCAAAAATCATCTTTTTCTTTCATCTTTCAATTTCTTTCCATTTCAACCATACTTACAGATGAAATGTTCGTCCACAGCCTTTAAACTGGCGATTTGTGCAGTTTACTGGTACACATGTAGGCATTTTGCAGCCATAATGCATATGCTGAGATACATTTCTTGGGAGTCCCTGCGGCTTCAAAAGTGTCGGCCTATGGCCTCTCTAGCGGGCGGCCGTGGATAGAGGGGCTCGCGGAAGCTCCCCGCCCTGCCGCGTACCAGAGCCCTGGGGTTGGGGAGGCAGCCGATGGTCTGTGGCGACGGAACGGCAGTGTGGCAGGCGGTGTACCAGTGGTTTCCGGCGGCGGCGACAGGCCTTGCCGTCTCGGAACCCTACCCACAGCCGTCGAGGACACAACTCTCCCCGGGCGGCGTTCAAATCTGAGCCCTGTGTTCTTTTGCGCCCGCTAAAAGGGCCGTGTGGAAACAGAAAAGCTATGAACTATGCTGCATGGCTCATTTTGCGCCGCACGTGAGCGGAAATAACTGGTGTTGTTGAACGGCTGTGGTTATTTAATCCTGACGTTTAAAAACCACTTTAAACGTAAAACTGGTTAATTGCTGCACCCCAAGACGGAAGTCAATATGAATGTGTGTAAGCTCAAAAAAACGACGCAATGCACTTGTCCTCATGGAAAATGTGATCTTCCTTCAGGCATAACATTACCGCCACAATCAACGTAAATTAAAAGTTCCTTAGTAAAATTAGAGTTGAGCCAATTTCCTCTTCTTCTTCTTAAAGATCCTTACATTCGAGTCACAGATGGCTGCATATCTTTATTCTCTAATGCAGCGATAATGTCTAAAAAAAAATTCAGAAGCAATGTGAACCCCCTGATAAGAGTCAGGGGTCCTGACACCTGGTGGTTTATCTGCATATGCCATCATCCACGCTCACGCTAAGAAAATGATGTGGAAATAAGATCACACGATAGGCGTGAGCATTTTGCTGAGGTCACTTCATGCAATGTAGAGATCGTGTGAACCGCCATAAATGATGTAGCTTTTGTTATAATCTTTGGAATTGTATTTAATTGACAGAAACCTACTGTTTCTGATACTGTCGTCTTAAACTGATGCCCCACAAACAAAGGAACACTTCAGACTTACAAAGCATCAGAATCGGACAGTCGTCATTTGTTAATCATTTTCAAAGTTCCATTGTTTCACTTGCCTTCAGCCATGGGTTTAACGCTGATGATTTTGCTGGCATTTCCACGGCCGGCAGCAGTGACGGCCACCACCCAGACACTGTATTGCCGGTTCCTGCTCAGGTTGGGGATCCGGTAGAAGAACACATCTGGGGCAGCTTCAAACTCACTGCTGACCTGTGTGTGGGAAGACATTCCAGTCCGACTTTTCTATTACAATTAAAAATCTTTCAGGAATAATCATCATTACCATACAAATGTTATATAACTGCGCACCATTTTTCACCTTAATTCATTCGTTGCTTCCAATAGACCTCGACTCAATTTGCACCTTATCAAAAAAGTATAAATCACCTATCTTCTGTGGTGCATCCTTATCAGTCAGTATACATTAAAAAAAAAAAACTATCTTCCTTAATACTGTGTTTGTGAAACTATGGTGTACAACTCTAACCTTAAGTTTGGACATTGCAGTCTGACTTTTCTGTTACAACTAAAAAATAATAATTCAGGAATAAACCAGTCACTGCTGCACTTAACTAAAAAATTCAGAAAAAAGTGATGATGCAATTTGAATTTAGCTAGCACAATAGTTTTGACATACAGTGAATGTAGTTAAAATACATACTTTTTCATTTCACTCTTTGATTAAATTTATATTACTGTACAGTATTATGTATTACCGTGGGGTGTGGGTTGGAGCAGAAAACAGTGTATTTCCTGATGATGCCATTCACTTTAATAGGAGGAAGCCATGAGACAAACACCACTGAGTTGGAAGCAGCTGCTGCCTTCACACCACCAGGTGGACCAGGAACTGAAATACAAAGAAAATTATACCGTACTCTAGTAGTAGTTAAAAAAAAAAATTCAAACATAAGGGTTTCCTGCTACAAGAGGTATAGCGTTCCACTTCAAGCATGAAAAACACAGTATATTGTTGCGAACATTAGGACCCTGCCTGTCACCCAGCAGGTAGGTGGGGTTTGAATGCAATGTTGAATGGTGATTCATTCATTTGTTGGCAATTGAAGATTAAAGAAGTGTTCACAATCAGCAGCAAGTGCTTCTTCCTTCTGTCACATTGGTGATCCCAATGTGATCTAGTCATTCAACTAAAAACAAAATATTTGAAAATTGCCATTCATTTCATGCAGTTTTAAGAAAAAATGCTGTATTGGATTACAGTGTTCCTCATTTATCTCTGGAGTTATGCTTAAAAAAATACCCAGGTGAAATCTGTGAAGTCGACAGCTTTATTTTGTACATTTATTAACACTGGTGGAGCCAGAGGGGAAGCCGGGGTGACACTGCCCCCCCCCCCCCCCTCAAATGAGATTGGAGGTGCCAAATAATTAACATATCACGACAGCGCAGTGACGCTGCACGTCTTGCAGTACAGACTGCCAGCATTTTTTTCAGACGCATACTAATTGTTATGCCCCTCCTGCACAGTAGCTGGCGCTATTTACTACAAAATGTTGTAATCCACCTCAATAGAAGTCTGGAGAAGAAGAGTCCCAAGATTACACGTTTTTGGCAATTAATGGTTTCCCCGTGAGACGTGAGTGACTATTTAAAATAACTTTTATGTTCAGATAGGTTGTTTTGGACAGACATCAATAAGCTAACGTTGTTTTGCACAAACTAAAAATAAATGCATGGGCTGAATGACGTGAAACAGTTCACGGAAATACGCAGCAGCCTTACAAATTAAAAGCAAAGATTTCAAAATAAGATATAGTTAAAAATCACACAAAACAGCTTGAAGAATACTTAACACTTACTCTAACATTTTTAGTTTAGAATTGGGGGATTTAATAACATTACTCACATTATGTGGTTGTAAATAAAGTACAGGTAGTAGTAGTAGTAGTAACTAATTTATTAATATTTTTCATAGGGTGTGTATAAAATGAAACAAGGGGAGAAAATATGAATTGTTCCTTAAACAAAACAAGTGTGGGCGAGCAAATTTCATTCATGTTAAACACTGACGTTAATTATTCATAGACTTGTGAATTATTTTTTTTGTCCATTTTGTACATTGTTAATAAAGATCACCTTATGTGCAAAAATCTGCTGCGTACTTAAATATATTTCAACATTTAGAGACTCCGACTGAAATGATTTTTTAATGAATTTTTTTTGGCATAGTTGGATACCCTGAAGTATCCTTCTTGACCACGCTCCCCCCCAATGACCCCCAGATCCCATTTATAAAAGTGTGTTTATTAAGGCTGTAAAACCTCTCACCGCATACTTTAAACACTTTTCTCAGACATGCATGAACATTTTCTCTCATTTCACTCATTTAAAAATGTTCAATCCATAGAAAAAATAGGTACACTACTGTAAAAAAACAAATAAACATGCAATATTACACACAGAAAAAGCTGTGAACATCCTTACAACTAATAATAAAATGTTCATCACACTGGTTCATTCAATGCAATTTCTACTTTGTGATAATCTCATTTCCATCAGCCTTATAATTATGGAAATGGCTGCCTACCGTCTTCCTTGGTGTGGATGTAAATCTGTTCACTGCGAACACCGTCGCCTGCTCGGGTGAAAGCTAACACCTGGATGCTGTAGTTTGTGTACTTCTCCAGTCTGTCCAACTCGAGTGATGGCTTAGAAGTTGTTACATTCCTGATCTCTCCAAGCTCTGAGAAAAGGGTATGAACACAATTCAGTTAGGTCAACTTCTCTCTTCTTGTAACCAAACTTCCTGTAGCTGAACAAATTTTGTAATTTTGTTCCAATGATGCTTGCTTTGTCCCAGTTCATAATGTGGTTTTCTTGTTTACAGTGATCTGATATGGTGGATTTTAGGTATTCTTGTGTGGCCCTTTCCTTTTCTGTTCTAGTGTAACGTGTTGCTGTTTGTCACATTCATTTTGTTGTTCTTTTTTTCTTATGATGAAAGATCTTCCTGTTTTCCCAACATATGTTTTATTGCAGGTTTTGCAGGGTATTTCATATATTACATTGCATTTATTGTCTGGATGTATACTGTCCTTTGAATGCACTAATTCCTGCCTTAGTTTTCTGTGTGGCTTAATTATTTTACCTATATTGTGTTTTCCCATTGCTCGGTGTATTTGTTTCTGTGACACCTCCAATATATGGTAATGTGATTGTTTCCTTGTATTGATTGTTTGTTCTTTTAATTTATTCCTTTTTTTGTTATTCTCTCTTTTGTTTCTTTTTTACCTGATTTTTGCCTTTTTCTATTGCCCATTGTGGATATTGACCATTTTTTTTACTGCTGTTTCTATGTGTTTTTCTTCTCTCCTTCTGTCGTCCATGTCCGTAATAATGCTTGTGCGTTCGAATAATGTTCTAACAACTGACAGTTTGTGTGCAATGGGATGTTCTGAGGTCCAAAGTAGCTACTGGTCCATGTGCGTGGGTTTCCTGTAGACTGTGGTCTTGATGCTGCTATTTTGTTTCGTGGTGAATACTTGTGTCCAAAAAAGCGAGTTGTCCTTGTTGTTCTTCCTCATGTGTGAACTTGATATTTCCAGTTTTGTCCATTGTTTTGAGGTGGTATGTTAAATCTTGTGTATGTCCCTGTGGTGGTGGCCCTCTCTTCCAGGTGAAGAAGTTGCTCATGATGGCTGAAAGAGGATCTCCCATGGCAAAACCTTCCTTTTGTTTATATATTATGTTTTTATATTGAAAGTCTGTGGATTTTGTTACAAAAGTGAGAAGTTGCATGATGTCTACTACACACACCCTAAACACACTAAACAGGGACGAAGGAACTTTTTAACTTTCTCACACATGGGATCCACTTCTCTGGAGATCATCGAGTGACAGACGGCGTAGTCGGCATGGAGCATCACATGACAACGCCGGCTACGCCCAGGAACATCAGCTGATGTCACAACGTCACAACTGTCAGTTTGAGAGCTTCTGAGGATGGCGGCAGTCGTCGCCAAAATTAGTCAAAGTAAAGCACAAAAAAAGTTGTCTTAAAAAAGAAAGAACAAAGGACAATATAGATTTGTAGACAAGATGATTTTTTATTTTTTTTTGCCATACAACACACATGGCAAACTAGAAAGATTTGGAGCTGTGTTTAGAAACTGGAAAGACAATAGTCAGTCCCTGACAAAAGTCTTGTCGCTTGGGTATAAGTTGACTTTAAATGCCCCTGAAATATATTTCTAATCAATATTTTTTTTACAAGAAATGGCTAAATTCAATCCCAACAGCTTTTGAAATAATATTTTGGTGCAAAACGAAACTGCTGAAAAGCATTCTAACATTTGCAGCTTGGTAAAGCTCACTGAGTCACTTTTTGCAAAGACAAAAGTCTTGTCGCCTTGTCAAACGATGCACCCAATCCTTTATTCCAGCCTCACCTGTTGACCAATCAATTAGTGGGTGTGTATAAAAAGAACCCCAGCACACCAGACCTTCACATCAACTGCAACTTGACCACGGACACCATGCCTAAAATTCACCCTGCGACCAAAGCGTTGATTATCAAGAGGCTGAAGACCAGATCCACTGCTGAGGTGGCTGACACCTTCAATGTGTCTCAGCATCAAGTCCAAAGGATAAGAAAAAGATTTGAAGAGACTGGAGATGTTTTTGACAAGCCCAGGTCTGGCAGACCCCGCAAGACAACTGCTCGGGAGGACCGTTTGTTGGCACGAAAATCCAAGGCCAGCCCCTTTTCCACTGCAGCAGAGCTCCACCAGGCCTGGTCACCTCAAGTCCCCGTGTCAACCAGAACAGTTAGTAGAATTCTGTCTCGAAATGGACTCCATGGTCGAATCAGTGCCCAGAAACCAGCACTAAACAAAAGGCAATTAAAAAAAACGTGTGGCATTTGCCAAGGCCCACAGCCTGCTAAAAGGATGGAAGCTGGAAAAGTGGCAGAAGGTGGATTTCTCTGATGAATCTTCGGTTGAATTACATCACAGCCACCGCAAATATTGCAGAAGACCTACTGGAGCCCGCATGGATCCGAGATACACCCAGAAAACAGTTAAGTTTGGTGGCGGAAAAATCATGGTCTGGGGTTACATCCAGTATGGGGGCGTGCGAGAGATTTGCAGGGTGGAAGGCAATATCAATAGCCTAAAATATCAAGACGCATTGGCTACCTCTTACATTCCCAACCATAAAAGGGGTCAAATTTTGCAGCAGGATGGCGGTCCATCGCATACTTCCATCTCTACATCAAAGTTCCTCAAGGCGAAGAAGATCAAGGTGCTCCAAGACTGGCCAGCCCAGTCGCCAGACATGAACATCATTGAGCATGTCTGGGGTATAATGAAAGCGGAAGCATGGAAGACCAAACCAAAGAATCTTGATGAACTCTGGGAGGCATGTAAGACTGCTTTCTTTGCTATTCCTGATTACTTCATCAATACATTGTATGAATCATTGCCGAACCGCATGGATGCAGTCCTTCAAGCTCATGGAAGTAGATATAGATATGGATCTCACAGCACCACTACTTCATTCTCTGATGTTATGTAACTTTTTTTTGTATTTGAAGTAAATTATTTGTTCCATTTTCACATTACTTTTTGTAGGCGACAAAACTTTTGTCTTGCCAAAATTTGACCTTTCTGTGTTCATTAAATGATCAAAATTTCTTCAGTGAAGCAAATTTATTTTTGTAAATTAAACGTCATTTGGGAGGGTTTTAGCTCTTATATGAGCCATTTTCAAAACCAATAGGTTAATTAAAAGTTAGGTTGCAAGCAGCTCACACTTGGGAATTTTTTTCAAAGACGAAAGGCATCGACCAACGCTAAAGAGCACATTGATGACGACGATGATCATCATCGATGATGATGATGATGGTGACTCCGAGGTTGACGCCGAAGTTGGAAGCGCTGACGCGGCGGCTATGACAACGTCATAAAGGTTTACGGGCTAGCGATGCTAACACCGGAAAACGCGGAGGACGCTCAGGCGGACGTTCAATCGGACGACGAAGAGTGCCCCGAGTCCAATGCATATTCATCGGAGGAGTGGGTACAGTCTGCTACTTGCTATTCCCCGGAAAAAAAGGCCGTCAAGAAAGTGTAACGTCTGCACGCGAAAGGGACAATCGAAAGTGAAAGTAATCTGTTGTGCAAATCCTGGTCCCTCTCCTTGCACGCAGGAGATCGTTACAAAAAGAAAAACTGTATTTGAAACATCCACATAATTGTAAATAGTACCACAGTTGCACACATTTGTAAATAGTTTGCCAAATTGTTTTGTCAAATTGTTTTGTCAAATTGTTACACTGTTGAATGGAAATAAACGTATTTTGCAATCCAAAAACATTTTTTCATTGTTGGTGGTGGTGTATTACAGAAGTAAAGCACTATTTAGGTGTTTGTGGCATCATTCATGGACAAAAAGAAGTGTAGAATTCACTAGCGTGCATGAAATTACATCGTTTCACAAAAAGCTCTTTTTCTCCGCTTTTTGTTTCAAAACAGAGCATTTCGGTGAAACTAACCATTTTCTATTGTTGATTACTGAAGAACGGAATAAGGTAGAAACAAACTTTTTTTTCTGATGAAAGATGAGAGTTCAATCTTTCATTTGGTAGTATGTGTGTTTCCATAGTCCAAACACAACATTTTCTGTGGACCTTGAAAGATCAGTCAAAATGCTTAAATCGGCTGGCACTGGCGTCATCCCGTTTCTGAAAACGTCTGGCAGTCAAAGAGTTAAGAAGAATCCTTGTTTGCTTTATGTTCCAAGTAGAGCACATTCCCTAAACTTGGTGGAGGCTGATGCAGCTTATCTTCAACAGATGCCATCAGCTACTTTGGCAATGTATAGAAACTGTACAACCTTTTTTCAGCAGCCCCACAAAGATGGGCAATCCTCAGTGAACACGTCACTGTTGGACTCAAGACATAGAGTGACACACGGTGGGAGAGCCGTATTAACAGCATAGAGGCCGTGCGGTAATGGGCCTCTAATATAAGGGAATCATTATTGGAGGTCAGGGAGAAGATGACTGATCCTCTGACCAAGGCTGAAGCCCAAAGTTTGGCAGAAGAGGTTGAGTCATACCGATTTCTCATTTGCACAAATTGCAAGGTAGTATGGTGTGACATTCGAAACCATGTGGACCATGTCAGCAAGGTCCCGCAGTCCAGTATGAGGTGGCAGTTGACCTCATCACTAAGGCTTTTTAAACAGTCGGAAGCTGAAGCTTGGACGCATGCGCGAGATGCTGTGACTATCGCGAGACCTACAGCGAGACCGGGAAACCCCAACATGGCGGCGCCCTGCTGCTAAAATAGAATTAGCTCTATTATACTAAACTAATCCAAATTTAACCATCATATATCTTGCCTTTCTTTTTTTTCCCCTCTCCTTTTCATCCGACAGATTTGGAATACCACCCAACGTGGAGGACCTCGAACGCTTCATCGACGCATATTTTTACAGCTGCGCGATGGAGAATCCTTCCGTCGAGAAAACCTTTGAAAAAGAGGAAAAATGATTCAGCGACGGACACTGAGAACCTAGCCACTACGGAGGTTTCGGTCAGTATGCTGGAGTCCATAAATAAAAAATTAGAGGTCCTCTCCCTAATCAGCGAGGACGTCAAAGAATTAAAGGTATGGAATTCTTCAGCCAACAAGTAAATGATCTCCAACGAGACAATGCCGAGTTACACTCTACACTCGTGACTGTTTCAGCCGAGTTAGAAACCGTTAAAAAGGAAAATAAAACGCTAAAAGAAACTGTTCTGGATATTCAATCCCGTAGCATGCGGGAGAATTTAATATTCTCAGGAATATCCGAGAATACCTCTGACAATCCAGAGGTTGAGATAAAAAAAAATTTATGACGACGTCGTTAAAAATTCCTCAGGAGTCGGTAAATAACATCTCTTTTCATCGGGTACATCGGCTTGGAGCCCCTAGGGCAGAGGTGGGCAATCTCGGTCCTCGAGGGCCGGAGTCCTGCAGGTTTTGTAGGTTTCTCACTTCCAACACAAGCTGATTCCAATCAACAGGATCGTTATCAGGCTTATGCAGAGCTTGCTGATGAGCTGATCATATATCAGCTGTGTTGGAGAAGGGCAACACGCAAAACCTGCAGGACTGCGGCCCTCGATGCCCACCTCTGCCCTAGGGGCAACAGACCCCGTCCTATTATCGCCAAGTTTGAGCATTTTAAACAGAAAGAATTTGTTAAAAGTAAAGGACGGGAGCTTAAAGGGACCTCATTTGGAATGAACGACCAATTCCCGAGAGAGATTAATGAGCGGCGAAAGGTACTGTTTCCTATAATGAAACAAAATAGGCAGGAGGGTAAACGGACTGCGATGGTCGTCGATAAACTATACATCGATGGCCAACTATTCCGGAACCCCAACTCCACTCCCTGGCTGTTCTAAATGGCATTGGTGGAACTAAACTTTGTTTGATTATTAGATGTATACATATACTGTATATGTGGTTATAAAACCTTAAATATGAATACTCATTATGTTTAGGCGATATTATAAATATATTATTAAATACATAACTAACAACAACATATCTAAGGAATATTTAAACAAAAAATCTCGCTTAGGTTACCAGTTATTGGTGTATTTTTATGTTTAATCCCCCGTTAACTTCCTTTACTTTTACCTCCCTACCTGTTTTTTCACTGTTATATTTACTTACTCGTCACCTCATATTTTACACAAATTACATAAACCACCTAACCACTTTGATTCTATCCTATAACATACTAATATTGACAAATGGCCTATGCAGATATATACACAGGACTGAGTCTATATTGTTTGTATGCATAAATTAGTTCTGGTTTCCTGGAATGTTTGTGGCGCTCGCTCAGAAGCAAAAAGAATAAAAACTTTAGACCATCTCTGAAAATTAAAAGCAGATATTTGCCTCCTACAAGAAACCCACCTACAAAAATCTGAAGAAAAATTACTTATTGATAATAATTTTAGCCAAGCGTACTCTGCCCCTTATAACAGTAGACAAAGAGGAGTCGGTATACTCATACATAAGAATTTACTCTTTACTTTAAATAATACAATAACAGACCCAGAGGGCCGATACATTATTATTCAGATGACTATATTTAATAAAATATATACACTTGGTAATTTATATGCCCCTAATAATGATGATCCGGCTTTTTTCCATGAATTTTTCTCTCAGCTGTTTGATTTAGCAGCGAACACTACTATTATTATTGGAGGAGACTTTAACACAGTCTTAAATCCATTAATTGACCGTTCTAATAATACAACATGTAGGCGATTACAATCTACTAAAGTAATAGGGGAATATATGGATGACTTTGGCCTCGTCGACAGCTGGAGACTTAAAAACCCAAATAAGAAGAAATTTAGCTTATTTTCCGCTGTGCACTGGTCTTTTTCAAGAATTTATTATTTTCTTACAAATAACTCTATTGCTGATAAAACTGTTACAAAAATACATCCTATTATTATTAGCGACCATGCACCAGTCTCCCTTTCCCTACAAGTTGATTATACCTTTAAACCACCACCGACATGGCGTTTTCACATCTCACTGCTAAACGACGCAGAGTTTGACAAAATTATAAGAAAAGAATGGGCAGACTTTTTGGAAATAAATGACTCTCCAGACATATCGCCATCTCTTCTCTGGGAAAGCAGTAATTAGAGGTAAAATTATATCATATTCATCTTATAAAAAGAAACAGGATCAAAAATCAGAAAAAGACTTGGAAGATAAAATTAAACAACTGACGGATGAGTACGCAATAAACCCAAATAACCAAAGGACTGACTTACAAAATACAAAAATACAGTTAGACGATATGCTAACTAAAAAGACAGAGTTTATAATACAACAATTGAGATACAACAACTTTGAATATAATAACAAATCAGGTAAATTTCTTGCAAACCAACTTCAACGCAATCGGGAAAAGTCTCTTATAACGGCTATTAGAGGGACAACTGGTGAATGCACACAATCAGCAGAAGAAATAAATCACATTTTTTATAACTATTATCGTAACCTATACTTAGAAACTAACAAGCCTAACCCTGAGCATATTGAGGCATTCCTCAGTAGCTTAAATATACCTCAGTTAACTACTGAATATAAAGACATGTTAGATGCGCCACTTACTATAAACGAGTTGTACAGTGCTCTAGATAGTATGCCTAATGGCAAAGCACCTGGCCCGGATGGTTATCCGGCTATATTTTTTAAGCACTTCTGGTTAATGCTTGCTCCACTATTCTTAAGAGTAATAACAGAAATTAAAACTAAGGGTTACATACGCCCACACATGAATACAGCAGCAATTAAACTTTTATTAAAGCCAGAAAAAGACCCCACCCTTCCATCAAGTTACCGTCCGATTTCACTAATTAACACTGATATTAAAATTATCACTAAGGCTTTCACATCTAGACTAGAAACAGTAATCTCGACAATTATTCATAGCGACCAAACAGGCTTTATTAAAGATCGGCACTCTACTAATAATATTAGGAGACTCTTTAACCTTATTAGCATGTCACAGCAGCATGATAAAAAGGCAGTTATTATATCATTGGATGCAGAAAAAGCTTTCGACAAAGTTAACTGGTCCTTCCTCTTTGCTGTTTTAAATAAATTTGGCTTTGGGAAATCATTTATCCACTGGGTATCAGTATTATATGATTCTCCAAAAGCTACAGTTACTACTAATGGGATTATATCTCAGAGCTTTACGTTACAGAGAGGCACAAGACAGGGATGCCCACTATCCCCTTTATTATTTGCAATATTTATTGAGCCACTTGCATTAGCCATACGCCAGGAAAGAAGGATTCAAGGAATTCACTCTGGGGTAACAGAACATAAAATTAATCTATATGCCGATGACATCTTACTTTATTTAGAAAAGCCGGCTACTTCGCTAGGGGAAGTATTTAACTTAATAACTAAATTCTCACAGTTATCAGATTATTCTATTAACTGGACAAAATCAACACTTCTACCTATTACAGAAAATTCATGGAACCCTGCAAGCCAGGACCCACACTACTCATTTCCTATAGGTAATTTAAAATACTTAGGCATAAAAATCTCACCTAAATTAACTGATTTAATTCATTTAAACTTTTCTCCACTTCTGGATAACATTTATAGTGACTTGGAGCGCTGGAATAATCTTCCTATTTCTCTAATAGGACGAATAGCCACCATTAAAATGAAAGTTTTACCCAAAATAAACTATTTTTTCTCAATGATTCCATTTAAACCTACGGCTAAATGGTTCCAGTTGTTGGACTCAGCCGTTACAAAATTTTACTGGAATAAAAAAAAGCAAAGATTAGTCTATCTACTCTTCAGAAAAGTAAATCCAAAGGTGGTCTAGAGGCACCAAATTTTATGTACTACTATATAGCTAACCAGCTACAATATATCGTTCTATGGGCACAACCCAACAGAGACACTAACTGTTGGTTGGAACTAGAACAGAAGGATTGTAATAACCTCAGACTTCGAAATTTACTCTTTATTACAACATCGATTAAGCGCCATAATTGTTTTAAAAACCCAATGATTTCCGCCACCGTGACTGCCTGGTGGAAGGCACTAGAATTGACAAAAGCCCAAGTGGAGCCCTGTGGACTTTCTCCCCTATGGCATAACCCCGACTTTCAACTTAACAACCAACCGTTTCATTTAGCTGTGTGGGAGCAGAAAGGAATTACACATCTCCACCATCTCTTCTCAGATAATATGTTTATATCATATACATCCTTGCTCCAAAAATACAATATAAAAAACGGAAATTTTTTACATTATCTACAAGTTAAAAATATGATAAAGAAAAAAATTCCAACACTTCGGGGTACGCTCCAACCGCCTGTTTTAGCTAAAGATATTAACAAGCTTTCTCCGACAACAACAAAAAAACTTTCAAAAATATATAAGTTACTTTCATATACTGATAAAATGTCTTTACCCATCTCGAAATGGGAGACAGACTTGTCTATAGCACCGGAACCTGACTTTTGGATTCAAGTTTGTGAAAACGCATTTAAAATGACAAAACACACAAATTTACAACTTATCCAATATAAAGTTATTCACAGAACATACATTACTCAATATATGATGAAGAAAATGGGACTCTCAGACTCCGACATTTGTCTCCAATGCTTACAAAACACTACAGACACTTATGTTCATGCTTTATGGTTATGTACTCCGGTTATGTATTTCTGGACTAAAGTCTTAGAAAAACTTTCCGCTATTTTGGACTGTAGGATACCTTTATCTCCAAACTTGTGTTTGCTAGGTGACCTAACAACAACTGATTTACCACATAAACAATTTCAATCTACACTTGTAGCCCTTACTATCGCTAAAAAAACAATTCTTGTTAACTGGAAAAATAAACAAACTCTGAATATCGACCAATGGTCTAACCTACTCATAAATCACATTTTAATGGAAAAAATATCTGCCTCAAATAAAAACCAAATATCAAAATTTATAGAAACATGGTCTACGTATATAGAATTTTTTAACCTAATTCCGGTTACTTAATTCTGTCTGTTAGCGAGAGCCACTACATCGTGATAACTTACATTGATGTTTCTGCATTTGGCAATTTATTATTATATTATATTATTAGTATGGGATTTTTTTTAATGGGCTTTAGGTGAACTGATGAATACACACACGCTCGCACGCACGCACGCACACACACACACACACACACGCACACACACATACTCACCCACATACAAAAAAAAAGGTATATATATATATATATATATATATATATATATATATATATATATATATATATATATATATATATATATATATATATATATATATATATATATATATATATATATATATATATGTGTGTATATGTATATATATGTATATGTATTTAAAAAAAAAAAAAAAAAACATTTATTAAAATTTGATTTGTTGTTTTTTTTAAAAATAAAAAGGAGAGCAATGATGATGTCAAATCGAATGAACAATACTGAGCTCTTCTGTAAAAAAAAAAAAAAAAAAAAAAAGAACTAACTTATGGACATCCATGGGACAGGATCGCCTACTGGTCTTACACTAATTAGCATCAACCATGAAGTAGGCAAGCAGCTGTCATATTAGGACATTATTGATGACTTTAGAAAGTAAAAAAGCCAGGAAGCAGACATTTCGAGGACAATCACTGTGACTTTTACAGTAAATAAACTATTACATTACTTTTAGTGTATCGTCAATCCGTCACCGGAATGGGACGTCCATCATTGATGGATTGCCAAATTTATTGACAGATTTACGATTACATTGACGGACAGAAACCCCCTTCCCTCAATGTTTAGCTCGTAAATTTTTTGATGTTTCCTGTCAATCGTTAACAAAATGGGCGTCCGTCATTGACCACCTCTGGATATTAAATTGTAAAACAAACCTCTAAAATATTTCTAGGGATATACTTTCCACACATACTGAGACCTACTGTTACCATGCAAACTCCTCATGGCTGTCAAGTCCTTAAGCATCCATGTTTAATGTGCAAGTCAACAAGATGTGACAGGGCAAGGGTCAAAGGTAATTGTGCTGTCACAATCAACTCCCGCTCACGCAAACCCAACTTGTGACAATGGCGTAGCATGTTATTTGACATCCACGTGGCTATGGAGAATTTTAGCCACAAGAGAATTATTCCCACAATGCACCGGTGCGACTCCAAGCTACTGCTTACTCACCAGCATCAGTAATAACCTTATTACTCAGCATAACACAGCTTTTCTTAGCTCATAGAAAATTTGAAAATATGCAGAAATTATGTGATATCATACTGAGACTAAGCCAAGTCAGAGTGTACGCAAATTGCTGCAAGCTAGAGGATGCTCAGTAATCAGAACATGAGACCCATTTCTAGTCTAGAAAAAGTAAACCAATGCAAAGACCATGGTGCACTTATAAAAAACATTTGATAACAATTGCAAAATGCAACAGTACCTCCATCGGGCAGGTTGGCCCAGTAGATAACTCTGAAGCCCACCAGGTTGCCATTCAGCGCATCTTTGGGAGGGGTTAGCCAGGATAGGAATATGACCTCTGGAAATGTAGCTGTGGCTTGGACGTGTTCTGGAGGACGACTTGGTACTGGGCAAGGAGAAGAACAGGAGACTTGACAATGTAAACAAACAGCAGCCACTCTAAGAGTAAGAAGACATTGTAATACCATCTTATATCCACCAAGTTGTAATGTAACCTTACAATTAATGCTCTAACGTGTACTCACATTGCTCACCTCTTTAATATTGACCACAGTAGAACAGTATTTTGCTACTTGGAAGAGTTGTAAAATACATTTTTTTTAATTAATAAATATAATGTTTTGGTTTGGATTCAATATCCCCCCCAAAACCAAGGAGCAATTATGAAAAAAAGTCAAATTTTCTCCCGTCATTTGTTGTCAAAATATGGCCTATTAAAAGGAGTTCAATGGTGAAGCTTTTTCCCTGCTTTCTTACCATCCTCCAGTGTAGTGGCAGCCACCTCAGTGGAAGATGGCCCAGTGCCTGCACTGTTACTGGCTTGCACCACAACGCCGTACTGGGTGAACTTCTTGAGGTTGTCCAATACCAAGCTTTCTGCGTTGTCCCCTGTCGTCTCCACGCTGATTACGCTAAACTGGTAGTTTCCACCTGAGCTGTACTCTCTGTAGCCCACTTGGTAGCCTTTGATTGCACCATTCTGGAGGTGTTTCTTAGGTGCCTAGCCGAAAGCAAGAGGGGTTATTATTGGATATGTTCTCAATGCTATGAAATTCATTCGACTACAGTATTTGTCAGATCTATGAAGCTTGTGTTTCCACTTAAAGTTTCACTGGCCAAAGTATTTTTGGCAATTGCATGCAGATTTTTAGCATAAATCAGAAATAATAAAAATAATAAAATACAAACTAATACCAAAATACATTTCATGATAATAATATGTTACATGTGCTCTCACAAGTCTAAACACAGTATTGTGATTATAGTAGTTTTGTGAAATAAGAACCAAAATCCAGCCGTTTTTATCCATCTCAGGGGGTGAATATTTTACCGCTTGCTGTTGATTGAAAATTACATCACAGTTGCTTAAGGCTCAGGCAGTGACCAAACACAGCTCAGCTTGCAAATACAGGTTTACATGACCAAACTCAAAAAACAGGTGAGCTGTAATTGGTCATTACCTGAGCAACTCTGATGTCATCTTCAGTTGACAGCAAGTGTCAAAATGGCTGACCCCTGAGAATGATAAAAAACGGATTTTGATGCTTAATTCATATTCCGCTGACTCAATATTAATCAGAATGCCAAGTTTAGACTAGTAAAGGTGCATATTCTTGTAAAGAACATTTTTGGGTTGACCTCCTCTTTAGAATTTTGATGTAATTAATCGATTGAAGTGAAAACAGGTTGGTGGGTGAATATCAAGCTGAGGACAGCACAGTCTTGAAAAAGGTTGAAGCATTCAGTACACTGTGATACTACTGTATATAGATAACATCATAATATAATAACAACAGAAATGCACTTTCAAACAATTTAGCAGGTGGGCACATCAATGTAATTTTGAGTGTCCGTCATTTGACGATTCATCATCGTCATTCCGTCAATATTTCAAGCTGAATGGCATTGTAATCGTCAATTTGTCATTCCCTCAGCGAAATGGGCGTTCACAATGCCATCCGTCATTGACAAACTGACAGAACTTCCGTCAATATTAGGGCTGTGCAGATCGATCCAAGTATCAATAGAATCGATACTAACGTGAGTATCGGTATCGGATCGATACCAGAGCGCCAGTATCGATATTTTAGTTTCTCACGGGTCCCTCGCGCACTCCCTTGTAGCACACTCGCATGTGCCGACATGCCAATGACTGCGGTGGGCGGCATTGGCGGTAACAAATAATTATATTTACAGTGAATGACATAATATGACAATGAGTCATATTATGCTTTGTTTGGGCTTTTCCAACTATTACTTGAGCTAGGTATTAGTGTAGCACAACATAAGTATCGTTTATGTAATGTTTTTGTTACGTTTGTTTTGTTTTTTCATTTTTCCTTTCGGACAATCATAGAGACAATTTACAACATTGACTTTTTACATACAGTTATACCCGAAAAGAAAAAGGACTGACGGGATGAAGCTGAAGCTTATTAATTCCGGTTCCCAGAATGCAATAGGACACAGATAATCAAAGTGGTAATTCGTCACATATCTAGTTGTGTGGATTATCAAGTTGTTGACCACCAGCGTGTTCAACAGGTAGATGTCTTTGGCGTCTTCAACTTCGAGTGAGGCTTGACACAGCGGCCACCATCTTCCCCAGCTATCTTCTGCAAATCCGGACATGAAAGTTCCACCCGGACATGAGCGTTGACCAGGTTCAGTTCTCATTGTTGAGAAGATCTTGTCCAGAGCACTTAAAGACCAGTTCACTAGTTTCATGTTGTTTTACAGGATATAATCAGTACTTATTTCAGCAATAAGGAGAGTCAGGAGTGTTTGCTTTTTGAAGGCGTAACAGCTCCCAAGTGACCATCAGTCTTTGAGCAAAGATATCAGGTTCAGCTATGTTTACTTTTTTTTTTTGTTAGGAGCACCAAGCCTTCTTTACAGTTCAGGGTTTTCACCCAGATTTTGACCTTGTGTGCAAATGTCATCATATCCAGAAGTTATCGATTTTCATCAGTGTATCTGTTAAAGTTCTTTATACTTTTTTTATTTTATTTTATTTTTTAAGTCAACCAATGTCCCTGTGTTGGTTACTCCAAAGTCCAAGTTATTCCAGTGATGTCCACCAGTACAGTAGATCGGAAATGATTTTAGTGTTGTTCTGACATAACTTTGTACAAATACATGTTTCCCTCTCAATTTCTCATATTTTGATTCCCTGGCCTGGAAGTGAATTTGCAAGTTATAAGGGAGATTTTTTTTTAATTTTGACGCTTTATACATTGTCTGCATTGTCCTAAAGTATCTTAAATCATATAATTTCAATAATTTAGATTTAATAAATAATTTGTGTGTATGTGCATTGTAAGGAGCATTGTGTATGATTCTTACTGCTTTTCTTCCTTTGATGGTACTCCAGAAGGCGGCTTCAATAGGTATTTCCCCAAATTTCAGCACAATAGGTCAAGTAAGGCAGGATCAGCGCACATTATTCATTGTTTTTTAGTGCACGCTTCCTCATTCTCAGTGACTTCAATGTGCGCAAAAGCTCTCCTCTCAATCTTGCCCCCAAGAAGCATTGAGAGTTTGACTCAGAATCAAATTGACAGACTCGACCCCTCCCTACCTGGAGTGACACGACAGTCACGGCCGACGTGTGTGACGTAACAACGTTTCACTTCCGCGGTCATGTGATTTTTCCACCGAATGAAGCACGGCATCGGAACAACGTATCGAGACACTTATTGCCGCGAATGTTTGACACCTGCCGAGCGTCTGCTTAGAGCGTGATGTCACTAGATGTTCCACCAGATCCAGCGAGACATCGGGACGACCAATTGAGATACTTCTGCCGCGAGCACTTGAGCGTCTGCTTCGAGCGTAACATCACTAATGATTACATTGATGGATGAAAAACCCCTTCTGTCAATGTTAGTTTGTCAATTATTTTAAGTTTCTCATCAATCTTTAACAAATGGGTATCTGTCATTGACGGCTTGACGAAGCATTCGTCAATGTTGACAGAATGCCCACCTCTGCAATGTAGCTAAAAACATCTAGTAAAGATAATATAGTAACTTACCCTCCAGGAAACTTTGATGCTCTGGGAGGAGAGGGCCTCCAGCTGCACATCCTGAGGTGGTCCGTCAGGGGCTGGAGACAAATTTACAACACTTAATTCATCAGCAAGCTGTCCACAAAGACAAATATGTTTAAGTGTGTCTGGACCTGCCGGGTTGTACAAATGTGAGGGGCTGCTTACCTAGGAGTGGAAGTGGTAGTTGGAAGATGAATAGATAGGGGGATAATTTGCAGAAAGGGGTCCAAACGGACTCTATTGACAGTTACTACTGAGGCCGCTAATGGAAAAGTTCTGCTTTTAGTGCAGAGTCAGCGTGTGTTCAACAGAGCTGATGCTACCAGGATGTTAATGAATTGACCTCGTCTTTGGTGACCCTCTTCTCGCTTCTTCTTTACTTTCTGTCTGTGTTTAGATCTGATGCTTATTGCTATTATTGGTTCACTGAGTGTAAATAAAGTACAATAACCAGCAATTAATTGACATGCTGCATCTATTAGAGGGGGCATGCGAGTTTTATGGTACATTTTCACCAGTGGTGTCCAAACTATGGCCCAGGGGGCATTTGTGGCCCGCTGTTCATTTTTAACCGGCCCGCGGCTTATACTAAAAATTGCAATTCCAAATAGGCAAATATGCACATTAACAACTAACTAAACTACATTTCTCTACATAACAGTGTGGTGAATAAAGATAATTTTTAAATGCAAAATTGGTTTCTAACACTTTCTGCTCTGATAACAACAACAACCCATAAAATATAATATATCGCTGCGGACTGACTAATAGTATAATAGCAATGGCGTCGTTAGACCTATTTTACCAGGATCAAGGCTTCCTAAAATGTTCTTAAGCCCTCCCTAAATGAATTGGTTGTGTATTTTTTTAAATACAAATATGTATACCTGTATATTGTTTGTTTTTTTTATATTAAAAAGTGAAATGAACTAAATATTCAGGCACATAACCTCATTATTCACGTAAATATAAATCATAAATCTGTTGGTTTCCCTTTACTTCCAAGTGTAAGGTCATCCACGCTTCTCGTGTCATTATCCAATCCACGCCATCATGTCGAAAACGTCCTTATTAGGAATAATCCAGTCCATGTTTTCACTGTATCGTCGACTGCTACCATGATTGCAGTTGAACGTGCCTCTGTCAGCCAAGTGTTCCAAATATGCCAACTACAAGCAGCATTGAGGAAAATAACAGGACGGATGGACTGTAATTAATGACTTCTATGATCAGAAATCAATTGATTTCCTTCACTTCAATAGTATTGTAGCGAGAGCCTTTGTGCTGTTTTGTTATCTAATTCTAATCCATTCCACTTGAACTTCCTTATTAATGATAATCAATTCCATGTTTTCTTGCTTGTTTGCTTGCTCCTAACCTACCGCTATTAGCGTCCATTGTCTATCAAGGCTGAGAAAGGGAGTCATGATGGATATAAGGAAGGAAGTTTCTGAAGAAGAAAGTAAGTCATCATCACTGTCTGCTGGTAGTAACAATTAGTTATCTGTGGCTAACAGCAGAAAGTCCCTTGATATATTATCTAATAATTACTCTACAATGCATGTGAAGTTCCTGGCTGATATACAGATGAAGCAAGTTTTTAGAGGGAACTAACTTCATGCTTCAATTTACACTAATGTAAAAATATCAATCATTTATGGTTGTCGTGAGTGGATGATGATAACAATATAATTGACAATACTAATCCTCCACCCATGTTGAATTGGAGCGATACCTAATGGAGACGTGAGTGTAAAAATCATATAAAACTCAATATGGATATAATATTATGAATATGAAACATGTCAGCCAAGGTGCATCATTTAAGACTAATTTAACCTGAGAGTAATGAACAGAAAGTGGAGATATTTAAAACAAATTTAAGGCAGGCAGCTATAGCAAGTCATACACAAGGAAACTCGAAATAACTCAAAAGAACTAAAGACACCTACAAAATACGTAAATAAACGATTACATTTTGGAGATTACTAAAATTAGTAAATAAAACTTACGGTTTCAGGAAAATTATTTGGGGTTAAAAACTTGGAAAGATCTCAATCATAGGCATGGTGAAAAGCATAGTTTTTAACCTGAAATAAAAAATATTCACACTTTAATATTACTTTCATATTAAATTTGGAAGTCATTGAGTAATATTTTCCTTCTTGTCACATACTGTATGCACTGAAATGTAACATGTGACTTCAAATACATTTGGGAGCCGTTAGTGTTTTAAGCCAAATTCATGTCATTGGCCTCTCTGACTCGTTAAACAATTCAGCTCAGTGGCCTAGTGGTAGAGTGTCTACCCTGAGACTGGGAGGTTGGGGGTTCAATCCCTGACCGGGAGACTCTAAAAATGGGACCCATTTACCTCCTTACTTGGTACTCAGCATTGAAGTACCAAGTATTGGGGGGGTTGGATCACCAAATGATTCCTGAGCGCCGCCGCTGCTGCTCAATGCTACCTCAGGGGATGGGTCAAATGCGGAGAATAAATATAAAGTGGATGTGACAATCAGTGAATCTTAATCTGAACTAGAAAAATTCCCGTGGAAATTTTGAATGGGACTGCTCACTCTTTGGTAATGAGCTGAACAGTTTAAAATTTAAATGACTGGAATCGGTCAAGAAATGTGGAAGTTAACCATAATGAACATCAACTAAAAGTATCTCACTTGTCCCTGAAAATGTATTTCAAAAAATGTAAATGAGCTGAACAGTTTAAAATTTAAATGACTGGAATCGGTCAAGAAATGTGGAAGTTAACCATAATCTAAAAATATGTCACCGTCACTTTAACAGCGCACACCCATTTTTGACTTGGAGCCGTCACGCGCCCCACATTCCATTGAGATTGCATGAGAGAAGCACCCCTTGAACAAAAGCCTCTCACGACTTAACGGTTGAAGATACAGATTCAAGAAATGGCTCGTTAGAACGGCAAGGGTTTGGGGAACACGAGCATGTTCTCATTTTCTTAATCGGATAAAAAATGACCAAATGAGAGCAGGTTGAAAACTTATGATTTATCAGAAATGGAGAGAGGAAGGCGCCTGAAATTAACATGTAAAAGACAGGCGAATTAGTCCGACTTCTCTTGCTTAAGGTGAAAATAAAGGTACTAAATGACACCTTAGCCAAATAAAAGTTAGTTTGTCTGAAAGAAGACACTCGTGACTACAAAATGTGAGAATTTGATGTCTAGTGAGCAAAGATTGTGGCCATGGTGACGAGTTGAAGTGAAACTTTTCCAAATAGAAGAAGACTTTTCTTTGTTCCCGCCACTCTAAACAGTGTGTTAAAATGCTCTATCACTCACTGTCTTTGAACCCGCACAGGGGGGAGAGCTTTCATTCCTTAAAAAAGATTTCGACACTGAACTAAAGATGGGAAAAATTCCTACAAAATGAGCTAAAATTCGTATCGGTCGGATAACGTATGCGTGTGCAGCGTGTCTTGGAAAAAGGTGCTTGATGTGTGATTTTTTCTTTCCATTTCCCATTCATTCCTATGGCACTTTTTGGGGTATTGCGTCGCCATGGTAAGTGGGAATTCCTAGAAAAATAATGCCGCACAGAGTCCGATCGAGCCGCATCGTTTGATACCTCATTTGTCCCGGTGCGATCTACGGTACGGGCCGCATTTAAGCGGAAAAATCGGTGGAAGATTAAAAAATAAAAATAAAAATAATAAACCCCTTTTTGTAGGATAGTAATATGTGCTGCTAGCTTCGCTGCTGCTTGCTTGCTACGCTCAGCAGTCCCATAATAATTAATTCAATGTATCTTAATTGAAAATGATAGGCTCACTTTATGACAACAGTTGCCTTTTTTGCATACAGTTTTTGGTAGACTGTAGACAATGAGTACATATATATTTTTGGTTAATTTGATTTCAGCATTGTATTTCTTTTATATCTGTCCATCTGTGCATCTCCTAGGGCAAGCTTGGTCCTCGAGGGCCTAAGTCCTGCAGGTTTTCGAGGTTTCCCCTCTTCCAACACAAGCTGATTCCAATCAACAGGATCGTAATCAGGCTTATGCAGAGCTTGCTGATTATAGAAGAAGCTGTGTTGGAGAAGGGAAACATCCCAAACCTGCAGGACTCCAGCCCTCGAGGACAGAGTTTGCCCAGCCCTGTCCTTGGGGCTAAGCCCCCCTTTCCATGAAACCGACTGACACCCCTGTATAATAGTGTGATTTTTTTTTTTTTAAATATGAAATGTATCTAATTGTGAGTAATGAGGTTTTGGCCCCACACCAGTGATATGCAATTGCTTGATTGACTAATTCAGGTGTGCTTGATGAATTATAGTTGAAAAAAAATTAAGTGGCCCTTTCATTATGATTTTTCTGTATGTGGCCCGGGAAGGAAACAAATTTGGACACCATTGATCTACACAGACAATATACAGTAGCAACCGTTTACCAGCTTCATCAGTGGTGATGGTGAGCTCATTACTGGCTTCGCTCTTTCCGATTAGGTTCTTGGCAAACATGCGGATGTTGTAGGTTGAAGAAGGGTGCAGGTCAATGATTGTGGCCTGGTTGAGCTGAGGTGAGACATCTTTGGTCTTCTGAGCAGTGTCCCAGGAGGCTGTTAAAAGGGGATAATGTGCAGTTTATGGCGGTTGCTGAAGTCAAGGCAGGGGTTAAGTTAAAGGAGCAATCAGAATAGTTTGTATTCACACAAAGTGAGTGCAGGGATAATTAACTCATTCACTCCCATCCATTTTCATTGAAGCAACCCCCTTCGCTCCCTGCTGTTTTACTGAATTTTGACTGATTTTGCAAGGCCCACAGAATATTGTGTTTTATTGCTATACAAACATGGAACCTACCAAAATAAAGATTAGAGTCTCTTCTTTCAGCAGGAAAAACGTACATTTGTATATAATTAATTAACTGTAATTAATAATTTTAATTATATTAAAATATAGCTAAGTTTCATCATTATTCTCAAATCTGTTTAAAACACCGGGGAAAATAGCTTCTTTTTTTTTTGGCCCTGTTTGATCTCATACTCTGCTGCCACCTGCTGGCCGTTTTTTGTAATAACTACCATTGCTTTAAGTGATCTCTTCAGGTCAGAGGCTGCATCAAAGTCTTCTGTATGCTCATAAAAAAACAAACAAACAAAAAAACAGAAAAAATGTATAAATACGTTTTTGGGACTATGACAATATTTAAAATAAAATGTTTTTGGGCGCAAATGAGGTAATTACGAAAGTGTGTGCAATATGATCAAATATCATATGAGACAGTTTCCCTACCTGATTTGTTCTTGCTCTCAATGTCAAAGCCTGTGATTGGGCTGTTGCCATCAAATCCCATAGTCCAACGTAGGGCAATAGTTCTGTCCTTTACTTCTCTGATCTCCACCTCTGGGGGATCAGGAGGCTCTGCAAAAAGTAAAATAAAGTCATGTTTTCACTATTACTACAGTCACAGTAAATGATGATTCTCTCAAATCTTTAAAATCAAATATCCAACATGTAAATGTAAACAAAATCTGGGGAACACATACACTTCATTTTTCAGCTTCTACCATTTCGTCCTCAGCTCTGCCTTTGCCTTCTCTGTCTTCCTCACCACCATTTGCATTTTACAAACTACCATCCTATGCTGTCTGGCTACACTCTCACCTACCACTACTTTGCAGTCGCTGATCTCCTTCAAATTACATCGTCTACACAAGATGTAGTCTACCTGTGTACTCCTACCTCCACTCTTGTAGGTCACCCTATGTTCCTGCCTCTTTTGGAAGAAAGTATTCACGACAGCAATTTCCATTCTTCTTGCAAAGTCAACCATCTGTCTTTCTGCGTTCCTCTCCTGGATACCAAACTTGCTCATCACCTCCTCATCACCTTTGTTTACTGCACAACATGTCCCTTGAAGTCTGCACCAATGACAACTCACTCACTTCTAAGGATGCTCTGCATCATTTTATCAAGGTCCAACCAAAAGTTCTCCTTCTCCTCCAGCTCACATCCTAGCTGTGGCGCATACCCACTAACAACATTGATCATCACACCTTCGATTCCTAGCTTCAGGCTCATCACTCTATCTGACACTCTTTTTACCTTCAGGATGTTCCTAACAAACTCCTCATTCACGATAACTCCTACTCCATTTTTCTTCCTATCTACACCATGTTAGAACAACTTGAACCATGCTCCTAAACTTCTAGCTTTGTTCCCTTTCCACCTGGTCTCCTGAACACACAGTATGTCCACCTTTCTCCTCTGCATCATGTCAACCAGCTCCCTACCTTTTCCTGTCATAGTTCAAACATTTAAAGCCTCTACTCTCAGTCATAGACTCTTGGTGTTTCTCTTCTCTTTCTTCTACAAACACACCTCCCTCCTCTCTTTCTTTGACCTAGAGTAATCTAGTTTCCAGCGGCACCATGTAGGTCAACAGCACCTATGGCGGTCGTTGTTAACACAGGCCTCGACCGATCCGGTTTGGAAGTCATATATTTGATTTGCATGTTTGATTTGGCCAAAGTTTTACGTCGGATGCCCTTCCTGACACAAACCTTTGTATTTATCTGGGCTTGGGACCGGCACAATAAGACACTGGCTTGTGCCCCCTTGCGGCTACTCACTGGAGCCTATCCCAGCTGGCTTCGGGTAGTAGGCGGCGTACACCCTGAACTGGTTGCCAGCCAATCGCAGTATACTGTATAAATATATATACAGTGCTGCTTAAAAGTTTGTGAACCTCTTGAGCAATTTGGACTTTTTAATTGTTGCAACCTGATTTTGTTGTTCAATCTGAACCATTAAATTTTATATGAAATAACAGGTGTAGGTTTATCAATTCAATGCATTGTTTAAAAATATATATATATTCTGTAGTCAAAACTTAATTAAAAAGAGTTTTTGGTCAATTTATGTAAATGCAAAAATAAGTGAACCCTGTGCTGTATTACTTAAAACAAACAGTCAAGTAGGATCAGGTAGAACAAATTGGTAGCTAAATTAACCACTGAAATGGACCATTAAAATGAGAGGTTTAGCAAAGAAATTGTGCATCACTGACTGAAACAGAGACAAAACCACATCACTTAAATCTTACCCAGGTGAACCCATACAGGTCACTCATGCAGAGAGGAAGAGCAATTTCAGGGGACCTCAGGAAGTGGGAGTGACAGCACATCTGTCTGGGGAAAGCTTTCAAGTCATTAAAAAAAAAAAATAGCTTCATCATTCCACTGTGAAGCAGATCATCTGCAACTAGAGAACACTGAAAATTACTATAATCTTGCCTAGAAGTGGAAGACCTTCTAAAAATATCAACAAGAATCAAAGGTCTTGATAATGATAATTCAGGTGAAAGCCAACCTGTGCATTCACATCGAGAGATTTGCAGACCTCTTTAGCTGCATCTGGGACATGTGCATGCTTCAACAATCAGAAGAAAAGTCACTTGACAAGGCTTTCAAGGAAGGCTTTGTAGGTAGAAGCTAGTGATGGGACGAACAACACTGGCGCGCCAGCACTGTGCCCAGTGCGCAAGTGTGAAACCCCGTATCGGCGCGTGTATCGCTTTAATAAAAAAATCACGTGACCGAAACAGGAAGTGTGTCGTTTGGATGTGCCGCGCCAAATTGTATTTATAGGTAGACAAACTGTATCAACATGTTGCGTGTTTGTTGGATGGAGATTAAACTGTTTGCTGTTGCTGTAAATTTACCTGTACCTGTGCCTGTTGGATTTTTGTTTGCTTCCACTCATGGATCGTTCTAGAAAATTTTCACAAGTCCGGAATCATTTTGATCAGAGAAAGTATCCACACCTTTATCAACTGGCACTTAAATATTTATGCACGTCAGCTTCCTCTGTTCCCTGTGAACGAGTGTACTCTAAGGCAGGGGAACTGGTGTCCAAGAGGAGAAATCGCCTTGGAGCAATCACACTTAAAAAACTTTTGTTTTTCAATAAAAATGTATGACAGAATCTGTTTTTAGTGTGTTATTACATATGGTTTAAAACTTTTAACAAAATCCCATACAGAAGTTAAACATTTTAACTTTTATTATTTATTTCATTTTATTTTATTCTATTTATTATATTAATATTATTTTATTACATACAAATTTGCTATATTTTACAGGCCAACTCATATGAGCATCTAATAAACAACTTAACTCAGCAAGCAAATGGACCAACTGAAATTATACAAAGATGAGATCATATTTTAAGTAAAAGACTAGCAAGTGAATAAATAAAATTTATTAAATTTATTTTATAAATATAAATTCATAAGCTAATATTAAGGTTTACATCATGCACATTTTACCATCTTATTTTCATTTTGTTTATCTGCAATGATTTTAGATCTACAGCAGAGGTCACTATTGAGTGACCAACACAGTGTCAATACAGTTTGTGTAATGTGTCAATACACTCCTTGAGGCATCATCGTCCCATCACTAGAGCCTCTGCTTACAAAAAAGATCAAAGCTGCCTATCTCAACTTTGCCAGCGAGTACTGTACCTGGACAACACTGAAGTCCCTTCTGTGGACTAACAACTAAAACAGCCATGTTTGGTGAAAAGTTAACACTGCATACCAGCAAAAGAACCTTCACCCTAGAGCAGAGGTGGGCAATCTCGGTCCTCGAGGGCCTGCAGGTTTTGGAGGTTTCTCACATCCAACACAAGCTGATTCCAATCAACAGGATCGTTATCAGGCTTGTGCAGAGCTTGCTGATGAGCTGATCATATATCAGCTGTGTTGGAGAAGGGCAACATGCAAAACCTGCAGGACTCCAGCCCTCGATGCCCACCTCTGCCCTAGAGTGAAGCATGGGGGTGAGAATGTTAAATTCTGGGCTGGCTTTTCATCCTCAGGACCTGGACAACTCCACATAATCCAAAATCATGAATTCAGAGGACTATTGTGAAATCCTGGAACATAACCTGAAACTGTTCTTTGTGAAGTTACATCCTGGTCGACAATGGATCATGCAACATGACAATAATCCAAAGCATTCCAGCAATACAACCAAGGAATGTCTGAAGAACAAGATTCATGCTCTGGATGTTCCCAGTCAAAATCCTGACTTAAATTCTTTCAAAAATACTGAGGCGGGACCTGAAGTGGGCAGTTTATGCTAGAGGCCCATCCAACCTCTCTCAACTGGCTGCATTTTGCAAGGAAGAGTGGCAAAAATTCCCCCAAAATAGATGTGAAAGAAAGTGTGGATGAAGTTCTCATTGCAAAAGGAGGAGCAATGTCCGATTAAGGGAGAGGTTCACATACTTTTGCACCCATGAAATCTTTTTTTGCTTAAATCAATAACTTTTGTTCAAGAATGAATGACAATGTTATCATAATTTTTGTTCAAGTCCATTATTTTCAATGTCAGCATTGTAGATTTGGGTATGACTAAACAGTTAACAAGTTTATTTTAACATTTTATACAAACTTTTGAGCGGCACTGTATATATATATACTGTTATGATTGGTGTCCTGTCTGACTTGTAAGGTTTTGTTTGCACCTGTACTCGTCATCCTGTTCTCTTGTGTCATCCAATCATCTCCCCCAGCCACTTGTGTCTTGTCCAGGTGTCTCTCGTTGTCTCGTCAGTTGGCTTATATTTAGTTCCCTGGTTTTGTTCAGTCTTTGTTGGCTCATTGTCGCTGTCACCACTGGTGTTTTGATGGTACTTTGATTTTTATTGTTTTTTGTTAAATAAATCGTTTTCAGTATAACATGCATCCCTGCATTTGGGTCCTCCACTCCGCAACCGTGACCAATACTAAGTGTTAAGTATTCTTCAAGCTGTTTTATGTGTGATGTTTAAATATCTTATTTTGAAATCTATGCCTTTAATTTGGAAGGTCGCTCCGTAGTTCTGTTTCTCCGTTTGTCATTCGGCTCATGCATTTATATTTAGCTTGTGCAAAACATTAACTTTTTTATTTCCGTCAAACAATCTATCTGAACATACTGTAAAAGTTATTTTAAACAGGCACTCACGTCTCACGGTGAAACTAATTTGACATTGGCAAAAGCATGCAATCTTGATTGGACTCGGGAGATTCTTCTTCTCCAGACTCTTAGTGAGGTGGATTATAACATTTTGTGGTAAATAGTGCCCCCTACTGTGCAGGAGGGGCATAACAATTAGTAGGCATCTGATTGATAAAATTGCTGTCAGGCTGCCGGTGCCGTGATATGTCAATTATTTGGCACCTGCAGTGTCCAATCACATTTGAGCAGGGACACGTGACACGTGACACCTCGGCCTCCTCTGTGGCTCCGCCAGTGTATATGTACATACTGGTACGGAGATCAAATTTGGGTGAAAGTGGCCGACAAATTAAAATGAATTTGACACTCCTGCTTTAGACACTGATTATTACTATTTTCATTACTTCCTACAGTATGCAAAACATTTTTTTTTTAAACCTTAACAAACAGAAAGTGACGGTTTCCACGTTAGAGGTTCCATTATTTCTGTTTCTACCATAAAACAGTGGTAGTTATACCTTGCACTGTGAGCTGTATGATCCCTCGGTCTTCGCCAAAGGAGTTGATGGCATGGCAGGAAAAAAAGCCCGAGTCCTCCCTCACTGTGGGCATAATCTGATGAAGACATCACAGTGACATTGTGGGTAATTCATACATTGGTGGTATTCACTTTGCCACCAATTGTCAATCAACTCACCATGATACACAAAAAAAGGTCTTGGTTACATTAATGTTTAACTTGAAAAGTAAACACCTACTTGCAGAGTGGAGATGACTTCATCTCCGACCTCCTTGACTGTAACCACATAGCGGCTGGTCTCGGGGTTGATGATACGCTCCTCCTTCTCCCAGCGTACCATGATGGGCTTTTCACCATGAGCCGTGCAGCTCATTTTCTTCTCTTCACCTTGTGTGGCCAGTGTGGTGTTGGGGTAAGATGTGATCATGGCAGGAACTAGTTTAAAATAAGAGGATGAAAAAAAACAAATATTTTTTACAAACTGCTAAATTGTGCTGTTACTACAGCATAGCTGTCACATGAATCGATGTGTTGATATGCTTAAATCTGAATTTGACTCCTAATTAAACAAGACAAAATGTGTATAAGGGAGCACCCACTTTATTACACCCCTGTCCCTGTGTGACCGGTGTCAGAATTCGGTCTGCTTTGTTGGCAGTAAGTTTCCAATGAAGGTTGGACTCCGCCAAGGTTGCCCTTTGTCGCTCGCCGATTCTGTTCATAACTTTAATGGACAGAATTTCTAGGCGCAGCCAAGGTGTTGAGGGGGTCTGGTTTGGTGGCCTCAACATTGCATCTCTGCTTTTTGCGGATGATGTGGTGCTGTTGACTTCTTCAAGCCGTGATCTCAAACTTTCAATGGAGCGGTTCACAGCTGAGTATGAAGCGATTGGGATGAAAATCAGCACCTCCAAATCCGAGACCATTAGCCTCAATCGGAAAAGGGTGGAGTGCCGTCTCCGGGTCGGGGATAAGATCCTGCCCCAAGTGGAGGAGTTCAAGTATCCTGGGGTCTTGTTCACGAGTGAGGGTAGGTTGGAGCGGGAGATCGACAGGTGGATCAGTGCAGCATCTGCAGTGATGCAGACTCTGTATCGGTCCGTTGCGGCGAAGAAGGAGCTAAATCGAAAGGCAAAGCTTTCGATATACCGGTCAATCTACGTTCGTACCCTCACCTATGGTCACTAGTTGTGGGTCATGACCGAAAGAACAAGATCCCGGATACAAGCGGCCGAAATGAGTTTCCTCCGCAGGGTGTCCAGGCTCTCCCTTAGAGATAGGGTGAGAAGCTCGGTCATCCGGGAAGGACTCAGAGTCGAGCCGCTGCTCCTCCGCATTGAGAGGAACCAGTTGTGTGTCTCGGGGCATCTGGTTTGGATGCCTACTGTAAGCCTCCTGGAGAAGTTTTCTCGCCATGTACCACTGGCGGGAGGCCCCAGTGACGACCCAGGACACGCTGGAGAGACTATGTCTCTCGGCTGGCCTAGGAACGTTTTGGGATCCCACCTGAGGAGCTAGTTGAAGTGGCTGAGGAGAGGTAAGTATAGGCCTCCCTGCTAAAGCTTGAAGTAAGATGAATACTTACTTCTCCCGTGTTCATGATGTTGATTATCAAAACATACAATGAGATCAGTGAATTCAGGCATTTCCTAAGGATTTTATTCACAAATTTGTGGACAGTGAGAATATGCAGCTACCGCGCCATTTCGGTTCTCAACTGTGACGCCCCTCCCTCTGCTCGTCCCTAATATTTTGTCCTTGCAAAAAACCCTCCCAGTTAGTCATATGGTACACAGAAAATCAGATAAGAGAGTTGAGTTGTTTTTCAGAAGAGACAGAGAGACTGGGGAGCCGTAGTATAAACAAAGGGGTCTAATTAACACATTCGCATGCCCCCAGGAATGTGAGAGAAAACCACCCCCCTGACAACATTTGAACCCACACACAGAACTATACTAAGTTTGTTTCTACCTTATTCCGTTCTTCAGTAATCAACAATAGAAAATGGTTACTTTCACCGAAATTCTCTCTTTTGAAACAAAAAACGGAGAAAGAGCTTTTTGTGAAACGATGTTATTTCATGCACTCTAGTGAATTGTACACTTCTTTTTGTCCATGAATGATGCCACAAACACCTAAATAGTGCTTTACTTCTGTAAAACGCTTTCACCAACAATGAAAAAGTGTTTTTTGATTGCAAAATACGTTTATTTCCATTCAACAGTGTAACAATTTGACAAAACAATTTCGCAAACTATTTACAAATGTGTGCAACTGTGGTACTACTTACAATTATGTGGATGTTTCAAATACAGTTTTTCCTTTTGTAACGCTCTCCTGCGTGCAAGGAGACGCCAGGACTCGCACAACAGTTTACTTTCACTTTCACATTGGTCCGTTTTGCGTGCAAACGTTACACTTTCTTGACGGCCTTTTTTTCCGGGGAATAAAAAGCAAGTAGCAGACTGTACACACTTCCTCCGATGAATATGCATTGGACTCGGGGCACTCTCCGTCGTCCGATCGAACGTCCGCCTGTGCGTGCTCGGTTGCGGTCCGCGTTACGACACCGTCATAGCCGCCGCGACAGCGGTTCCAATTTCGCCGTCAAGCTCGGATTCACCTTCATCATCATCGAGGATGATCACCGTCGTCATCAATGTACTATTTTAGCGTTGGTCGATGCCTTTCGTCTTGCAAGTGTAGAGCTGCTTGCAAACGCTCGCCATTGCCCGTTCCCTCCTCCATCTAGCTCCATCTAACGTCTTCTACTGCCGCGTCAATGCTTTCCAACCACTGAGTCACCATCATCTTCATCATCAATGATGATCATCGTCATCAACAATGTGCTTTTTTAGCGATGCTTTTGGTCTTTGAAAAAAACGGCTCTGGCGTTAGCTCCTCGCGACCGGCCGCCATTTTTCCTTTGTTTTCCATTCTGATCTCCTGCTCAACGCTCTAGCTCCGCCTCTACTGACGCCCACCCGATCTTGTCAAAAGAGAGTCATCGCTGCCCTCTAGGGGCCAAAAATAGTCATTAGGCTCAAAAAACCTGCTTAAAACTTTCAGGAGAGCTCCGCAAGCCTTCCCAGCACCCGTTTCAAAAAAAAAAAAAATGGGAGGACGTCTTTTAACGTCTTTGGCGCTCCTCCGTAGGTTTTTGCAGAACGTCATTTAACGTCTTTGGCAGTAAAAGAGTTAAGAGGTACAAGTTGACACAGCGTACGTACGCCGCTGTTACAAATTTGATACTAAGGGGTACAGATTGACGCAGAGGATTTACGCCGCTGTTAAGAAATCGTGAGATTCTTGAATACATTTGTTCAGCTGCACGACAACAGATTGATGCATGCGCAGATGAGGATATATTGCCAGAGTTTGGTAGGTAACGTTACGATGGATTTTGCACAATTGAATCAAATAATTGTGGCAAACAGGTTGAAGTAGGCGTTTTATTAAATTACGGAAAACACATGGCAGTCTCGTTCTGAAGGAATCTTAGAGAGTGTAAGTCCTTGCATTTCTGAGGCAATTGTTAACTAGATGTAGAGTTGGAAACAACATTTCACTGCGAAGGAGCCGAGAGACTGCTTCGTGATCGACTTAAAGCAGTATTTATTATTTTAAGAGGACAGAGATCATGATATTTCTTTTTTTTTATATCGCGAAAACGATATTTCATGTTTGTCTGATGTACAATTGTCTGACATCATTTATTATTATTATTATTTTGTACGGGGGGGGGGCGTAATGAGCTATATTGTCGACTAATTTAATTGTGGTACTACAAGTGAGACGTCACTGACTTAATACATATTTATATAACTTTAATATAATAATAACTCAGCAGGTTAATGTTTAATATAAGTTACGGGGGCGCTTTTGACCGCGACACCGAATAGTTTGACCTGATAGTACTTCCGCTGGGCGAGTTGAATGTGCTTCCGGGGTTTGTAATCGACCGTTGACCGTTAAACAATGACGTGAAATGTATTTATTATTGAATGACTGGAGTAGATTTATTGTGGAAAAGGTTGGTTCTCTCCGATAAGATCTGTGGTTTGCTTGATGCCTTTGATGACGGCAGTTTAAGCTGTACGTAAACGCCGATCGCTGGTTACAAAAGTGTTAGAGATATATGTATTTTTTTTATATAGAGGAAAAGCCCGGACGTAACTATAAGAAAAGTGTATTAAATGATGATTAATGCTGAAATGTTGACTTTGGGTGGTTCTGTAAAGATCGCTCGGATAGCTGTGATAATAACTAAGTAAATAGCGTTCTATTTTTTCTCACTTTGTAAATAAAAACAGCTGTAGACGACAAATTTACGTAATAAAATAAAAAAAAACGTTTAGTAAAGGCTGAACGGGATAAATTGATTGGGGCGGTAATATTCCAATGCCTACGTTAAACAATAAGAGGACACGTTACATAAAGTGTTGGCGTAACTGATTCTCCAAGACCCTCAATCACATCTCCCAAAGACTGATGTTGAAATGCTACACAGCGCACTTGCGTCATATCTAAATTATGTTTATACAAATCGAACGAATAACAGCACATCACATTGACTGGTACAGTGTCAAAATATTGCAACACTTCCATGTGCACCTCACGATCATTAGACATACACAACTGTAAGACTGAATGTATTGCTGTGATGTTAGAATATAAATTAATGTGCTTTCATTAGGTTGACAAGTTGAGGTAGAGAGCTGTTAGGGTACAGATGCTAGAGGCAAGTGACAGCCGTATTTTCATTTTTTATAATTAGGTCTGCTTTTATAGTTTAATGAGAAGAAATATATGTTTGTTTATTTTTTTTTGATTGTTTTTTACATGAAATATTTTTGTTATAGTTAATTGTTTCTCCCTCATAATTTTCCTCATACGCGAGAACATTATTTAACCTTGAGTTTCTTTCCAGAATCTGGTGTCAGCCATTTTGAGGGGCATTCCCGAGACTTAAGTACAGTCCTTGGAAGGAACTTCCCCATTCCCCGTCCTGGGGGTGAAGTTATGTGTTACTTGTGTGTTAAAGGGGGCATTTGATTTTAATGTGCAGGGAATTGTGAAATGTTGGTATGACCTTGATAATGGAAAAGGTGGATTGCGTAATGTTGAAGTAGAAGGAAAGAGTAGGTTTCAATGAAAAAAGGGTGAAGTTTGTAGATAACAGGAGTTCTGATTATTTCTGAAAATGGAGAACAGATAAGATAGGATGTATATGAATGGCGTTTGCAGAAGGTGGAAAGAGTAGGTTTTAATGAAAAAAGGGTGCATATTTTGAAAATGGAGGAGACTTCCTCCCTTTATCGGTCACAATAAAAAAAAAAAAAGCCTTTCCCCATGCTTGTAAATAGAAAAATAATTTTCATTTATTTATTTATTTTTTTCCTGTATCTGATGACTTATTCGTAGGTGTGAAAATGATTTAACCTAGGGTTAGGGTTAACCCTAACCCTAACCCTGTTTTGTCTCTGAGTCCCATTTCAGAATTTGAAGTCGGCCATTTTGCGTGCAAGTCCCTGAGACTGGACAGAACTTCCCATGAGGGCGCCAACTGGGAGTTGTCACATTTTTAACATGTGAGGTGATATGTAGTCAAAAATAATCTCTGAATTGATGTTTAACCAAAAGCTGACAAGGAGGCTCTTGTGGAATATTCATTGAAAACTGGACACTTGCCAACTGACTCTGTACTATATTCGTAAGTTTTTAGAGCAAGCTGTCCCATCTCATCTTAAATATTATTTACGAAGGTAAGCAAAACATATCAAATTAAATACTGTAAAACATAACAATACTGAATTATAATTAGCAATTATTTAATTGCAAACTTTCAGAATTTTTTTATTATCATTATTTTTTTTTTTAATAATTAAAAAAACAAAAGAGGATTTTGTTCTTCAGGCTTTCTACTGATATGTCATCACCTAATGATGTTGGGGCAGATTTTATTATGTTTCAATCAGTGCCGTTCATTGAACGAGATCACTGTTTCAACTGTGGCCGTTCTGGACACTGGGCCAATACCTGCCAAAGCACTCACGTGGCATCTGGAGCAGAGGCCGCCGACAACAAAGAGGGCGCGGCTACTACCAACAAAATAAGCGTGGCTACTACCAGCAGAGGGGACGTGGCTCACGTACGCTGTCATCACAACAACAACAATATCTGCCCTTTTCCCCTATTCAGCAGTTCCTGCCACCGCCTGCTGGGCAGCAGCGGTTCCTGCCGCCGCCTGCTGGGCAGCAGCGGTTCCTGCCGCCGCCTGCTGGGCAGCAGCGGTTCCTGCCGCCGCCTGCTGGGCAGCAGCGGTTCCTGGCGCCACCTGGTGGACAGTTTCCGCAATGACTGGACCCTGAACTCACATGCAAAGGTCTTAAAGGAGAACAAACTACTCCAATACACACGCAGTGCTCCGCACAGACTTTCTTGCATGCCCCAAACTGTCCTGTGAATCCTATGGGAAAGGATCCTCTCATAAAAACTGCTCCACTGCGCTGGTGACTCCGCCCCCACCCAGAATGTTTCTGATGCGGTATCTGACTGTGTACACTGCACTCTATTTTTGACAGGTATAGGTGATAACATATACAGTAAAGCATTCCGTACACAGAAGCAACTGATTGACAACACTCTATACACACAGATTTATTATATTCTAAAACTCTTGATGCCTACTTGATTTAATCTGATTTGTTTGTCTCCATGTCTGTTTTAGAACAATCAGCTTTTGGACCGACCTCAACAAGGGGAGACTAGCAAGCTTGATGGTGACATGTTAAAACTACAAAACTAAACTAAACTGCTGCACTGTGGTCTATTGACCCAACTGATGTGGGCCTGTCTAAAGTGGCTCTAATAACTTTTTAAAATTAATACCCCACTCCGTTTGGGTGCCGCAATACTAATGATAAATGAAGGGCGACTTCATATCTTAATAATAATTAATGGTTGGCTGAAAACGGGGGTTCTTTGCAAATTTATGGACCTAAGCTACAATATTTCTATTTTTATAGTAGAAAAGAAAATACTGGTAAATTTTGTGTGGTTTCGGAAATTGAAAACAGCTTATGTGAATAAGGATAGGATAAAATTTATTTCAATCTTAATTATTATATTTTCCGTTATTTGAGGCTTGTTGAATTTGGTCTTCTAATATTTTGCCCATTTCTCTTTTGTAATTTTAACTGAGTTGGGACTCATTGATATGAAACACTTATGGCAAATTTGCTGGTTAAATTTTAAAAATTTTGCCCCTCTTTTTAAAGCAACCATTTGTTTACTGCTGCAGATTTTTATATACTGGTCTGAAAAATGATCTGAGTCTATCTTTTTTCAGATGGGGGAATTACTGGTCTGTCTGTGTGTATCGTCGCGAAGGAAGATATGCACATTAACAGTCCATGTTGAATTAAATAAATATAGAACTATAAGTTAGTCTCAATGTGATAATTATATAGTCCGTGAGAATGAATGAATTCACAGGAGGACAATTGATGATTGGTGATCGGACTTTGACCATGGAGGAGAGTAAGTTTTGGCAAAGACGACATTCATGGAGGAAATAAGGTGAATATGTTCTATTTCCGAAACAATTCAAGGATCTCTCCCCGGGGTGCTCACGGTTCCGGCCGGACGTGAGCAGCTCTGGGGGGTCAGATGTTATTTTTATGGGTTTTACTTGCTGCTGATAGTTGCATTTATTTTATGGCTGGAAGCACATTCATACCATATCTATAACAGTAAATATCATGGTAAAACATTTGATTAATCATTATATACCATCATATGGGTTTCCTAGGAAAATTTGATCAGACACTAGAATCCATTTATAAGCTGTAGACAAAATTGGCCTCATCAGATTTGAATTGGCTATAAGATTTTCATTGTTGCATTAATAAATGTGCTTGGGTCATTAAACTCAGCCAAAGGCTGGATTCTGATTGAATGTCACAAAAAACTGAATTTTTCCCCAGGACGGACCTACAGAACTTACTTACAGAACTCCAAACTAACAAAAACTACCAGATGCTCTTTCAAAAAGAAGGAATTGTGAATATGTATGTTTATAAGTGACTAAATGAAAATGTCCTGCACCCAGATGGGGTGACGGAGAGGTCAATCTGGTCCAGTTCACTGGGAACACATCTTGCCTATCAGACCCGCTGGGTCCGCCTCCTGCTCAACCCCCACCAGCAGGAAACCACCTGACGACTCAACTGGAAAACCATGCCTGCTTCCAGTGTCCACCTGACGAGCTGCTCTCGCTGAGGACATCACTCAATGGAGATTGAGTCTCGCTGAGGACATCACTCAATGGAGATTGAGTCTCGCTGAGGACATCACTCAATGGAGATTGAGTCTCGCTGAGGACATCACTCAATGGAGATTGAGTCTCGCTGAGGACATCACTCAATGGAGATTGAGTATCGCTGAGGACATCACTCAATGGAGATTGGAGGCACGTGTCCTTTTCCGGGCAACATTCCACAAAGGTTGAGTCACACCTTGGGAAGACAAATCCCGGTGATCAATCCTTGCATCTCTGGCAGTTGACGAGGGTTCTAAAAGAAGCTGAAGGACCCTCTTCAAAAACAAAAAACAAACGCAAGAACAAAAACGGAACTGACAAACGTCCTTCTCATTCAACAAAGAACTTCATCACTCAAAGCGACAACACGTCTTCAGTTACGTCTTCAGTTACGTCTTCAGTTGCGTCTTCATTTGCGGTTACATCATGACACTCTTTCTCATATTGACTGTCATGCCAATCTGGTATTTCTGGGATCCCCTCGCCACACCTTTGAACATAACTACAACACAATCATGTTCATATATGATCACTGAAAAATCTTTTAATGAATCACATTGTTTTTGACATATGACTGACCTCCTCTCCTGCTAAAAGAATGTTTTCATTTGCTCTTATTTTAATGTTGCAACGATGAAGATCCCGCTGGAATCTTTTGGTAAAAATGTTTAGTTTTTGGGCTTTTTCAAGCCCAACAGGACGAATGTTAACATTTTTAATTCTTTATTTTATATTTTTAACCATTTTGAATTTAGTTATAGATGTGTAGAGTAGGTGAAATAATGTTAAACTCAATAAAACTCGACCTTAACCTATCTGTTATCTTGTTTTCGTCTAAATTCCTTTTCCCTTGTCCTTCTTGAGGAAGTGCAAACTGGCATATTGAGATTCTGTTTTGGAAAGAAAGTTTAAGATGGCACACTGAGAGCATGTTTTGTCTAAAATATGAAGAAAGTGCAAGCAGGCATATTGAGATTCTGTTTTGTTCTCACGTGAAAGATAAACATAGCATATTTTGAGAATGTAATCTGTTTTTCGTGTTCGATGGGAGGAGAAGAGGCGTTTTTCTGTACAAACTCGGATTGTAATAAAGGGCTGTGTCTCCTGGGGGGAGGGACACACATTCTTGGATGACACTGCTGAGGTGGTATTCAATTGTGTGACCAGAGATCTCTGTAATAAATTCTCCTTGCAAGGACCCGTTTCACAGGAATCTCATCTTTGATTTATTTGGACACGCAAAAGATTACAAAACTTAAATATAATCCTTCAATGGACGATGGTTAGCCACAATGAAACGTTAACATCAGGCACCATACACTCTTAGAACTAAAGGTTCTTCATGAATGGCAGAGGCCCTACCCAAAACTATGGGCTTCTGAGGAACCTGTTTTTAAAAATAATGTAACAAATACTGCCAGTCAAAAATCCTCAATCCTCATCCTCAAAAAAATTTTTATTCTCTTTTCCTCAAATATTTCACTCTTGGAAATATGCACGAGGTCAACCTGGAGGTTGGGGTGAGAGATAGCAACTCTCCTCCTTTTTCAGCCTCCCCAGACTAGGCCAAAAGGGCCTTCCACCCTTTTCAAGTCAACCATCGCCCATGTCATCAGGATGTTAATGTTTACAGTTCACCCGCCAGAACCACTAGTTTATGGTACTAAAGTGTCTTATCGGGGGCTCCATCCTCTCCCCTGTTGAGTTGGGAGATTAACACAACAGATAAACCCCACACCAGATGTTCAGTTGAACCCAGGTGGTCACATTTCAGCGTTCTTGAAAGTTACATGTGACCACAGCGCCTTCAAGTGGGGACAATTAAAACTGCTCTTACTTGGAACACCTATGACCCACAAAGCAATCTTACACATTTCATCTAAAAAAAAATTAATCACATACAAGTGAATGTATGCACAACTGAATGTTTTACACCATGCATGTTTTGTTTGTGTTTGGAAAAGAATGTCATATGTATTTCAACCTCAAGAGAGTTTTTAGTTACTCTGCAAAGAACGAAATTACCTCGTGCCGCAGGATTAGTCGATATGTGTAACGATAACATGTTTTGCTCGGAAGAACTTGGCTTGCCAGCCTAACCAAATTTTAATTATTAGTTATTTCTTTAAATAATTTGGAATTTAAAAAGTCTTGGAGTTGAGTCGAGTCAAAGGAGGGGCGGTTCTCCTTTCCTGAACACGCCCCACAACTTTAAAAAAGCGGGTGCGGGCTATTGCTCACTCTCTCTTCTTCTGCCGCTGTTCCTGTTATCTTCCACCCTTTTTTTCCTGTCCGTCTGGCCCAGAACAGACAAAAGGACTTCCCACGCGGCACTTTAGGTCCAAGAAACAACCAAGTGTCTTGAACTTGGCGATCGTGCTTGAAGGCACAGTGTAAAGAAGCCGGCACGCGTCCGCATGGTCAGACGGCTACATCCTTTTTGTTTGTTGTTTTCATATTTTCTTTTTTTTTTGGTGTGCTTGCCCCACCCACCGCACCTGCTCTCCGAGTCCCATCGTGGCGAGAGTGGGTTCAACGGTTGATCTCCCTCGGGACACAGACACGCAGCGAATCTTGGCTTCAGGTGATTGGCCAGCTGAGATGCGGATCTCCCCGCGCGCCGAGAGGACAAATCCGGCTGAAGTCCCGAAACGCACCTGAGTCGAGCTGTGTCGCGCGCGTCCGACGGCTGAACAATTTTTCGTAATTTTTGTTTTTGCCTTGTTTTTTTTGGAGCAGTTTTTCCTTTTCTTCTTTCTTTAACCGACCTTCCCTCCGGACCAACCTCACTCCAGTAAGTTGCACGTCTCATGACCAATTTGACATATCGCTGGTGCAACTTCCATTTCAAACATCTCACAGTTTGGCAAATCAAACCTTTCCTTTCTACCTCGTTAAATTGTTCCTTTCTTATTTCTATTAGTTTACTTTTATTTTTATTTTCTTCACCGTATGATAGTTAGGTAGACAGTATTGTGATTCTGTATGTGTGACCGTAGTGAATAAATGCATGTTTTTCTTAAAAATCTAGAATTAGAATTTTTTTAATACTAACAGTTTTTTGGGGGGATAGAGCAATACACATAAAACCATTTTCAATGTAATGTTGATTAGCTGAATAAGCAATTTTTCTTAGAGCAAGAATTAAATGTAACAAGAGGTGTTGGCATGTTTTATGCATGTGAGGCGCCTAAAAGGTACAATGAACTCTCCGAAGACATCACACCAAATACACGTTGCAGATGATATTTCCCAGAAAGCACAGCAGCTCTATGACGCACGCACACGCGCGCACACACACACACGCACGCACGCACGCACGCACGCACGCACGCACACACACACACACACACACACACACACACGCACACACACACACACACAAAGTGTGACTCCAGTGATGTGATGAGAAGTGTCAGGCAAGAGGTTGCAAACATTTAAGCCTCATCTCTTATTTACTCTACAGCCATTTGGGGCTCGTCTACAGAAAAAAGCGTTGATTTATTTTGCATGACATGAGTATAAATTTTTTGTGAGGCACATAAGAAAAAAGAGAGAGGAAAATATAACAGCTAAGATTCTATGTAAACGTTATCATTTTAGAGCACAGATACTCTCATTTTGCCTTGTAAGTGGAAGCACTTGGTGATGTTGTTGACACTCCTGGCAGTCTGGAACACTCCGTGAAGTGACAAACACCAACGATTAAAAAAGCTTAGCTGTGTAGTGGAAATAAGACCCCTGAACTGTAAATATCAAATGGTGTCAGCGTCTAGGATGTAGCGGAGAAATCTATTAAATCTGCATGATATTTTATAATCTGTTTAAATAGTAGGCCAAAAAATACTGCATACTATATACCTGAGATCACCAAACTTTTTGAAACAGAGCTGCTACATGGTTGCTAATTAATGTGATGGGCTACCAGTTACATATGCACTCCTGAAATAACAATTTACTCAAATTACCTTTAATTCAGTTATTATCAGAGGTGGCAAATCCAGGTCCAGAAGGTAAAAACCCGGTCACAGTTTGGCTTTAGCCCCAGGTGCTAGCGAGCTAGCTCCCTAGCTAGCTCCCATGGTACTTGTTTACCTGCTAGAGAGCTAGCTAGCTAGCATCAATGGTTAAAGCCAAACTGTAGCAGGGTTTTTACTTTCTGGACCTGGATTTGCCACCTCTGGTTATTATGAGTATATAATGATACTCATCTATGTGAAGACACTGATGATTTCCCATAGTAATGATTTAACAAAGTAGGAAAAAGATAAATGTCAGTATGAAATACAGTATTTTATACCTATAAATGTCTACAAATGTTTGCATTTTCAAATACAGTTCTACAACATTATTAGGAAACTTTTTTTTAGAACAGGCCCCCGGGCTACTCATATGGTCCTTGGTGACCCCTGCTATATACTCTATATGCAATACATTCTGACATAATGAGTTGACTTTCTGGTTCACAGTCTTGTCACCTCCCGTCTTGATTACTGTAATTTTCTCCTTTTCGGCCTCCCTCACAAATATCTCCATAAACTCCAGTTGGTCCAGAATTTAGCTGCCCGCATCATAACTCAAACTCCCTCCACCCAACACATCATCCCTGTCCTCCACCAGATCCACTGGTCCAGTTTTGCATCCAATTCAAATCCCTCTGTTAGCATTCAAGGCCATCCATCACCTCGTTCCCCCGTACCTATCCAATCTTCTGCAAGTACACACTCCTTCCTGCACCCTTAGGTCATCTTCCTCCATTTACCTGTCTCTCCGCCCCACTCTTCTCACCACCATGGGGAGCAGAGCATTCAGCCGCTGTGCTCCCCGCCTATGGAACTCACCGCCACAACTCAGAAACGTAAACTCTTTCCCACAATTGAAATCACAACTCAAAACACACTTGTTTAAAACTGCCTACCCAACTTAATGCCGCTTTGCACTGCCTCCAGTCCACCTCGCACCCCCCCATCCTTTTTTCTTTAAACAGTGCTTTTAATTAAATCCTTTTTAAAATTGTACGGTGTCCTTGAGTGTCTAGAAAGGCACCCATAAATATAATGCATTATTTTTATTCTTATTATAAGATAATTAACCTGAATGTCCATTTGCATCTTAGTAGTATGAGACAGATCCACTAAAGGTTTGCGTAGCTTTTGCGCGGAGCTAGCCGGTATAAATGGAACAATCCAGAAGCGTATAATCCACTAAACACGCGCAAACGGGATAATACAGCACTAACTGCTCTGCCAAACAGATTGCGCTCCGGTGCGCCAGTGGTTTTTGCGCAAACGTACACAGTAAATTCTGAGTAAATTTGACTCCATTTAGAGTAGGACCAGGTTTACAATCATTTTCAAGTGACAGATGCACAACTGTATGCCCACGTTAACCTCTGAAAATGTAAAATGTATTTTAAGGACATTAAATGAATGAATAAATGACATGTCGTCATTATTTTTTTATTGTGTATTGTATGTTTTTATGGCCCTTGAGTCTGCTGAATAAAGTTGATTGATTGATTGATTAAAGCAAAAAGAAATGACAGACAGAAATTACTCCCCCCTCATCATTTATTGAGTAGTGTTGCATGTGTAATTGAACTATACTCATACTTCCCTCTCAGAAAAGGGGGAAAAGTATATTTACAATGTGTTTGTGTCTTGGTGACAAGCACCCTGCTTCTTCTCAGCAACCCAGAATGCAGTAATGATCCATTAAGCCTACAGGGGATTGTAGGACATAGTTGTTGAAAGGCTACTCTCATGAGACAAAAGCACCCCGCCCCACCTCCTTCTACTCTCTTCTCCCCCTCCTCCCAGGCTTCCTTTCACCTGGCCAGGTTACCATGCCAACCAGGATTGGACAGTCTCTCTCCTCTCCTCCCGCTCATGCATGCTCCTGCCTCTGCGCTTAGTGAAAAGAGCATTTTGAGTAGCCAACAGAACATGGACCTGACATAAACGTTCCCAGCATAATGATGATTACACAATCATGCCCTGAATGGTACAATGCAGGAATAATCCAAAATGTGAGATGTGATGAATTGTGATTAAATATTATGTGTAGCTGAATATACATAATTATATTAATAATAATAATATATCATCAGTATGCATGCATCTTCCTATGTAATACATATTGATTCATTTATGATTTTGAATAGTTTTCTATGTATTTTTTTATTTTTTACAATTATATTGTCTCATTGTTAATAGTTACTTAAATATTTTTGTAATCTAATACTGTATTGTAGTACAAAGTAATTGCCAGTACAATACAAAGCATGAAGATTAAGACCAGCCAAGACTGGGAAAGCCATTATTGTCAAGAAATTCAAAACAATATAATACTGAGAGCCAGCTGCTCATTTATATAGAGGTTGTTAACAGTTCCATTTAGAGTTCATGATGAATTATTTAAATTGGTACCCTCAATAGTCAACAACGTTGTTCTAACAAAAACTTGTATTATTTGTGAACGTGTAGACTTGTAGGACCCTATTTTCCTTCCAAGCGCAAGTCTAGCTATGTGCAAAAGATGGAGTTGTCTTTCATTTGGTATTTTCGTAGACTTTGCACAGGTAAAATTGGGCGTAAAAGGGCATTTGTGCCATTGTGCGCTGTTGTGGGATGAAACCTAGGCTTTTCCTGGTCAATTATAGCAACACCCCTCATTTGCAGTATTCCCGAGTACGCCGGGCTTGCAGAAACAGAAATAGAGTCGCTGGCGTCCATGCAGGACATTGGCAAGTAAACTTCAAGATCTCTCCTTGTGGATGATGTAGTCGGCCGCACGTGACAAATTATAATTCATTGTATTAATTGATTTCTAGACTGATTCATATGGATTGTCCCACATTGTTGTCATTTTTATGAATCAAAGAGATAGCAAACCACAAACGTCCGCCGAGCGCCAAATCTGTCTGCCTGCACCTCAATCTAATCCACCAAAATACACTCTTACAAGTAAAAGTGCTTGTTGGAACCATTTTAGGTTCTCCGACTTGTCCTCATAGGGCAGGGGTGGACACACTCAGTCCTCGAGGGCGGGAGTCCTGCAGGTTTTTGAATTTGTGGAAATACTAATATGTTTGATTGTCTGTTTATCATCATATTTTTGACAGTTATAAATGTATGAATTTAAAGCGTTGTGGCCGGATGTATCAAAGGATGTATCAAATATGACACAAGTCAAAAGTCATATGTGGAAGTTGATTTTCTAAAAAATAAAATAAAATAAAAAACTTTGTTCAAAAGGACCAATAAATACTATTTTTTACAAAGAATCTGAATTATATAATAATAATGATAGTAATAATAATAATATATTTCATGGTTCGGGCTATATAGGGCTTTAAGGACACTATTATCAGCTTGAAAAAGATTTCAGTTATAATGTCTTCATTAGTGTATATACTGAACAGGACTGTGTTACTAGCTGCCTCACAGGCCAATGTTGGCCACGGGGCACTCTGGCTCCACGTGGCTATGAGAGCCAGGCAAGAGATGACAAGTATAGCTCCACGCCCCGTTGTAAGTGGTTGCTGGGGATGCGCCAGCCAAGATGTGGGGTGGGTGGCGGTTTGGGGGGTGAAAGAGGAGCGCTCTGGCAATTGCACAGAGATGACTAGTTCACTGGGCGACTGCAATGTAGTGAAATAATTCCCTTAGCTGCACAATTGGCTTGGATATGGAGCACAAGAACAAATGTATGCCTGGAGACTGGGTGGGGAGCTGAGAGGGGGCTTGTGTTGGATGCAGATGAGTAAAGATGATGAAAGAGATACAAATCAGGGAGAGAGACTTCCTTATGCTTGTTTGAACAGTGCTGTTTAGTGACCAAAAGGCCATTTAGCACTTCTCATATACACCTCATTATGTTCTCTGGCCTCGTTTCCCGTGTCTCCAGACATTATGATGCCTAATTGGCTTGATTGATCTTAATTGGCAATGATAAACACTGAGTGGCTGTTGACTGACTCTGATAGCATCCACTGTGGATTGGTAATGATTGCCTGAATTGCATCTATTTTGGAGGTAAGGATGCTTGACGGTTAAGCACATGAAAATCGTTTGCTTCCACCTGCATTCAGTAATGGATTATTATGTACATAAAATGTTGTTTGATACTTGGGAGTACTCTACTGCATGTTAGTGCAGTTTTAAAGTCCATACAAGATGATGCATGGCATATTACAATGAGACATTAGCCTAGGAACAACCATTCATAACAATGAAAGTGCCAAGCTAGGGTACTACAATAGCTGCAATTCATTTACCAGGAGTAGAAAAGTGGAATCTATCTAAACCACTGCATCATGCTGCTGGCCCATTATTCTTTTGTAATTGCTTCTGTGTATCAGTATACCTTTACATTATGGCTTTGTATTCATATGCACAGTCCTTTGTGTCTGTAAGCTTTGTTTGCTCACCTGTGTTACACGACCTTCACCAGATTTATCTCAGTGAGTATCATTAAAAATATACAACACATTCTTTAGTTTGTTTACTCAAAAGCTACATTTGGACAACCAATGATACAAAGTGAAGATCATACCATCCGTCACGTGAGTACTTTAGCATGCGTCAGCTTGTGTGCCTCCCTAATTGGCCTCCTAAGCCTCTTAAGTAGCCACTCAAATGGTGTCCTGGATAAACAACATATAAACCATGTGTGCCGGCTATAACAGCACCAATATTGCAGACTGTTAAGCAAGCCTTACTGGCTCAACATTGCGTCTATTAAGAAACAGAAAGCTTTTTGGGGTTTATATGCCTTCTGCACAGTAACACACAACAGGTGAGGGGAGATTGAGATTACTATAGAGAGCAATGGACACCGGTAAGGGCAACACGCGCATCACAACAACTTGCTTCCATGAGAGCAGCACAGATTGCACCAGAGGGATTACGGACACACCTGCAGACCAAACACGCTAGAAAAGTGGACAGACTGAACATAGGACTGAGTTATGTTGTTTGAGCGCTGCCACATTTTTGCTTTAATGCAACCCAGGGGAGAAATGGTGCCCGAACGGTCTGGTACTGCGTACCGGTTAAAGATTTGGGACCAGAAGGATCCAGTATGGTGCTTCACTCCCGAAAATATGACGGTAACTATCAAAATCCCATGTTAAATAACCTGCCAGGCTGCCACACACGCATCTCCAAAAAGAAAACATTCTACTAACGTCAGATTTACATACACGAGTGACAACAAGTCACCAAAAGCGGGGGAAGTGTTTCAGGTGGTGCGACTGTATTGTAGTCAATGTACAGTGTTCCCTCGTTTTCCGCTGGGGTTAGGTTCCAAAAAATACCCGCAATAAATGAAATCTGCGAAGTAGTTAGCTTGATGTTTTACATTTATTATAAATGAGGGGGCGTTAGTGGGAGAGGGGGTTTCTAGGTGGTGCGGCACGGCGAAATCTGTACATTCGTTGTTCAATTCAAGTTGAACAATTAGAACTTTTTCGCGCTGAAATATGTGCCACATCGGCTTCGGGGATGAACTACGTCACACACAGCATCCTGTCTGTTGTAAACTGGAGCGCAGAAGTACTGCATAGCTCATGGCGGGTGCTGCGCACAGTTGCACTCGTCTCCAAATCTTGTACGCCGTAGATGGCAGGTCGTAATTGGTCGTGATTGGTCCGTTGGATGCCGTACTCAGGTTTGTTTAGTTTTTTTCCTCCCCTCTTCCATGAAGGCAACTGCGTTTGTAAGCTCTCGCCCGAGAGACCACGTTTGTGTGTGATTGTGTGTCTGACGAAAAAAACAACAACTGTGTTTGCAGCACAGAGGTGTTGTGTTTTGTCGAGTTACAGCAGACAGAAACAAATTGGCATTAAATAATTATATTGAATTAAATAATTAAATAAATGGTTATGAGCCAACTATCCCCCCTTTGTTTCTTGTTCCTGAAACAAAAAACAACTTCCTGAATTTGTCATAAAATGCAGAGAATCTCTACTTTGTGGCGCCCTAGCCAATAGCAGCTGTAGCGATAACCTGACTTGGAGTGAAAGTTTAGCAGAACCTGATTTGTATTGTGATGTGTATTGCGCACAAGTATGAAGGCAAACGCACGAGCGGGGCGCCCCGTAACGTCTCCACCGTAGCCTGATGCATAAGTATAATGAGGCCTTTAGTTGTGCTTACACCGTTTACACTGCCCTATAGTACATGACTAGCCCCATTTATTTTTTGCATATTTGTAATATGCAGCACAAACATAGTAAGTACCCCAATAATATTAACATTTTGAGTGAGTTAATTTTTATGGTCTTTTTTTTTAAGTGAGAGAGCACTGGAAAACAAAAGATTTGCATTGGAAACAAAAGGTAGTATGTGGTTTTACGTAATACATTTTATATTTTGGAATTAATTATGAGCAAATATTTTGCACATTATTTGTCCATCTGTTTAGAAAGTTTTAGAAATATTTGAATATTGAGCAATTAAAGTTCTTGTCCCGCCTGCTTCATTTGCATGCAGTCCACTAGTGAACGTCTATAGTTGCATTTTGCATGTTGACGTGCATTTTGCATGTTGACGTGTAAGGGCCGAATGTCCACTGGTATCATCAGTTGCGTTTTTTCTTACATTAGTGGTTCACTTGTAAGGTTTAAAATCGATTACTAGTTAACTAGGAAGGCATAGAATGTCCACTAGTTACACTAGTTGGGATCTTCCCAACCTTACTAGGTGACTAGTAAGGTACAAAGTTTTATCTCGTGAACTAGTAAATACAAATATACCCACTTGTGGCACTAGTTGGGCTCGTTCTGACCTCACTTGTTAACTAGTGAATCACTTGGTTTCTCTCTTGCAAGCTAGTTACATCCAGACTGAGTCACTAGTTAACTAGTGACACTGATGTTTATTTAACTAGTTAACTAGTATTTTCTTTCACAAGTCAGACCAATAACTAAATTTGTACAAGATTTGACAGAACAACACTTGTTAACGAGCTCCAATTCCTCAGGACAAATTGTAAACTAGTGTAAAACAGATAATTAAAGGGGGTGGGATAATGACAAAATCTGAATCTTGATTGGTGTATTTTAACTGCAGAGCCAATAGGAATCCTGGATGCACGTCTGCCCCACCTCCTCAGTATTTTTTTGGGGTGTAACTAGTTGACTAGTGAGCATGTTGGCATCCACTAGTTCTACTAGTGAACGTTTTGTACCTCACTAATGTCTCACTAGTGTAACTAGTGGATATTTGGGGCATCCCTAGTTAACTAGTAAAACATTTGCGTGTCACTAGTTCAACATGTAGACTTCAAGAGCCGTTCACTAGTTAACTTATCAGTGTTTTGTCTTTCACTAGTTAACTAGTCGGTGTTTCAGCTCTCACAACCTAACTAGTGCAAGGAAATCATATGACACATGTCACTAGTGAGAAGAATTCACGTTTGACTAATTAACACGTTGCTGAAAACGAGTGACTAGTCAGAGTTTCTGTGCAACTAGTATAACAAAGTGCATAGCCAGTGTAAATATTGTCCAACTAGTGCTGACAAAGACTGAAATAGTGAGAAACACTACTGTCTGATATCAAGGATATGGAAAAAGGGCTTGCCATAGAAGCGCAAGTACTGGGACGCGGCCCACACATCGCAAACCGGAACCGGAAACAAAGCCGATGTGTGAAAACACGGAGGTCGGAATTTTCGCCTCCTCCGTGGCGTATACCCCATAGCAATAGTAAAATAATCATTTGTACATTTAAATACATAACATTTAACAACATAACATTTAACATACGTAATGCATTCCACTTAAGCCTCACGTAAACTCAACTCAATAACTCCTCCACCATCTATGTACAGTTAATCATATTTATTTTGTTTTTATTGCAGTGTACTGTGTAAAAATGTAATGTACTGTGAGGAAAAGTGGTTCAGATAATGGAGGGATGGATGATTTAATTAAATATATGTTTTTTTAATTTAATTTATGTATTGTATAGAAAGTATACATAAGATAAATATTTTTTTTTGGTTTGTTTTACATATTTTTATTATTTTATTAAAAAAATAATTTGATAATATTTAATTTTAAATGTGATTCAATATACAAACAAATTTGACTTACAAACAACCTCTCGGAACCCATTATGTTCGTAAGTTGAGGACTACCTGTATATTTATACATGGCCCTAATATGCCGTCGTAGGTTTTGGCCTGACATATTTAAGGGTTAATAATGTCAGGACAATCTTGACATTTACAATGTAGACCAATTCGAAATATAATCATTAAATGCCCTGTGGGTCTTTCTCTTTGCGCTTGAATGTGCTGCGATCATATATTTTTGTTGTAGTTTATTGAGTTTAACGTACTGGTAGTGTTTTGAAGCTCACTTTGTCAACAGCACAGAATGCAACTGTAAGACTTTTGTTCTTGTAAAAATGGCCTCTTACTAGCCGTGGGTGGCCGTGGTATCTGAGTTGGTGATCAACAAATGAGATGGATTCAGAATCCTTCACCACAAGGCTGTTCCTCTGGTATGACCACATCTGCCTTCTTTTAGGCTCCATCGCTGTTATGGTGTGTGCTCATATTGGCAGCGACGATCCAATTTCTGACACCAAATGTAAGATATTTGTTGTAAAAAAGGCTTCTTACTAGCCGTGGATAGCCGAAGCATCTGAGTTGGTGATCAATAGTGATGGGTCTCTCATAGGCTGCTGATTACATCAGGCAGTTGCAACACAAAGGACACAGTCACAAATATGTCATAATACAAAAACGCCTGCGCTCCTGGTTGGTGGACTGTTTTCACGCTCGCTTCTGTTTAGCTGCTGTCCTCGCCTTCCTTGTGCGCCAGTTTTGAACGTGCTGTTTACAAACAGCAACAGAAATCCGTCTGACTTATTTTTTTCATCTCATGTCGCCAGAGTAGCAAGGTTGGAAGAGTTAATAGAAATATTTGGGGGAAATTAGGGGACACTCCTCGACCTATTCATTTCATTGAGAGGTCTACCGAAGATGACATCGCGCATGAACCGTCTGCAGGGCTGAATTTCTACAATCGCAACACATGTCAACTTTATGCTTCATGTTTCAATTTAATCAAATTAAAGACAAATGAAAATTTAACACTGTTACTTAAACAGCTTTGTATATATTCACAGACGTAGTCTCCCTTCCAAGCAATCTCTCCCGCCCACGCAGAGCACAAATCAGGCTTTTGATGACGTATGAATCGGATGCGTGCGGATGAGCATTCACAGTGCAGATGCATCGCATACATATCCGATTTATATCCACATACGAAAGAGGCCCTGGTCGGGTGCATGAAAAATCTGATACTTGTGAAAAAATCGGAATTGAGCTGCAGTGTGAACGCAGCCAAAGTGGATATCTTATTTCAAACTTGTTTTACAACAAACTGAAAAGTAGGAGCTCCTTCCATTGTATCCCATTAGTTTTTAATGAAAATATGTTAGCCGGCCTACCCATAATGTACTGCGCCGCCGAGATGTGCACTTCGCTTATTATCAGGCAGGAATGCCGAAAGTTTCGTTTTATTATACTTTATGCACAAGTGTGAACATTAATTCTTATTTTTGTCTAAATGTTGTTATAAATAATTTGATGCACTTTCATTTGCAACGGCACTACAGTGTATGTAGCGACATATTTTTGTGTTTACAGGTTTCATGAAGACAATTAAATGCGCTGCAATTGAACTCGAGGGTCTTCAGTGGGGAATAATCTCTGAAAAAAACCTGCAGAAAGTAATTACACATCCCCACCATCTTTTCTCAGATAATGTTTATATCATATACAAACTTGCTCCAAAAATACAAAATAAAAACGATTTTTTTTTTATACATCATATGCAAATTAAAAATATAATTAAATAACAATTGGGGGTACGCTCCAACTGCCTGCTAAAGATATTACAGAGCTTTCTCCAACAACAACAAAAAAACTCTCAAAAATACATGTTACTTTTGTACACAGAAAAAATGGATTTACCCATCTCAAAGTGGGAGACAGACCTGTCTATAGCGCCGGAATCTGACTTCTGGATTCAAGTTTGTGAAAACGCATTTAAAATGACAAAACATACAATTTTACAAGTTATCCAACATAAAACGATTCATAGAACACATTATTACTCAATACAGGATGAAGAAAATGGGACTCTCAGACTCCAACATTTGTCTCAAGTGTTCAAAAAACACTGCCGACACTTATTTTAATGCTTTATGGTTATGCACTCATTCTTGTTAACTGGAAAAATTAACAAACTCTGAATATCGACCAATGGTCTAACCTCCTCATAAATCACATTTTAATGTAAAAAATCTCTGCTTATATAATAATTTATACAAACATGGTCTACTTACGTAGAATAACTTCCATTGGGCACTAAGGGTTAATATTCTGAATTACTTCATGCTTGTTGGTTAACTTTCTAGGTGCTGTTCCTCCTCGCGGCGCGTGGGCGGCTCTGCCCCTCTGTTGGCGGCTGGGTGGCGGCTGCGTCTTGGCCGTTTCCTGTGTCTCTTGGGGGGTGCTGCGTTGGGGTGCTCTCCCTGGTGTTCGTCGCTCCGCGCCAGGCAACGGGGTTCTAGGCGGGTGGACCTCCGGAGTGCCCCGTGGTTTCCTCTCCCCTCCCCCTTGCCGCCTCTCACTCTTCGTCGACAATCCACCCACCCCCACCCCAACCCACCCATCCTTCTCCGCCTCCCAGGCACTTCTCCCTCATCATCCTTCCTCCTCCACTCTCTCCCTGCTGCCATGCCGCCGCCCCTTCCCCTTCTTGTCATGAGTGGGGGAAGCGGGGGGCTGAGAGTGGCGGAAGCGGGGGCTGTGGGCCGGTGAGGTGCCTGGTGGGCCTGCCGTGCCCTGTTCTGCTGCGTTGGGCTTGGGCTGCGGGTCGGGTTGGGAAGCCCTTGGGGGTTGTGCTTGCCCTGTCCTGGCCGGGGTAAACGGCTCCCTTCTTTAGTGGAGGTTTTTATGCATGCCAGATCCACCACACTAGCATTTACCTTGAAAAACCGTAGTGTCCATCTAAAATGGCATTAATAGTCGCTTCTTTAATTAATTCCAAAAAGATATCTGTTTCATCGTCCCCCCAAACATACCTCACTTTTTCATCCGACATTGCTTTGTGACTACAAATGTATGTGTGACGTGACATCCTGTCAAAACGTGCAACGTGTTTCCGGTCTTGCCAGCGTTTATTCGCAAAATCTGTTTCCATAGCCAAAATCGTAATTTTATTTTTTCGATTCGCTTCAATATCAGCGCAAAAGTGTAAAAACTTTTTGGGCGAATTTTGGGCCCTTTTTTGAGCGTTTACATTGAGTTTTATTTTTGCATTTCTTGAAAATTCTAATAAAATTGGATGGAAACCCACCTATTGACACAAAAAGCTTAGAGCAAGCACAATGACAACTTTGTGGACTGGTGAACAGTCACAAACAAAAATCAAACTTAACTCGCTTTTGCCTATGTGCTTAGGTTAGGTGAGAGTTATCTGTCATTTTCAAATCTTAATTTTTTTGTGGGAACAATGGGAACAGGTGTGGGAACAGATGTTGTTTATCCACAAGACTTACTTTTGACATTGAGGTACATGGACTTGCTGACATCAGCCCCAACATCATTGCTCACTCGACATAGGTAGAAACCACTGTCTTCTTCCAACACGTGTTTGATGAGCAATGAGCCATTAACCAGCACCTCGATGCGAAAGCCTGAGTTGAGAGCGATGGATTTGAATTGAGGGACTCCAGCACCTATGGGAAAGTAAGTACAATATAGTGCCTTTTTCATTTTACATATTAATTGGTGGCGTCGGACCGAAACATCCTATGTCGCATTTGGTAAATTTCTTCTTATTTTCACAAATCTATCAACACATGTAAATGTTATTTTTATACATTCTTGACCAATCGAAAGTGCTCAAAATGGCTTGCTGTCATTGAGAATTCAACGCTAACGGTAGAACAAACATGCCATTTTTAGGGTCTCCTGAGAAGTGATGATTTTGGAAGTATGAGGATTCCGCTCAACGCCAGCGGTATATGATAAATAACCAACTAATCTGGTAGCTTCAAAGCAGAGAAACACTTGTGCTAATTTTTATACTATAATTATGTATACTTATTCATCAATCCTCCTGAGGTGTGGTATACCTTCAAAAACAGTAAAATAGTGATAATATTGGGATAACTTAATTTTCCTCCCACCTCGCCAACCATGTCCATTGCATGAGAAGGGAGGGGGAGCATCCCAAATTATCTTTATAGGCCAAACATTGTTTTAATGTGCTTTCAAGTGCAGAAATTAAAACCAAAACACTGATGACAACTATATATCAAAGAAACGTTATTAATCATTTTTTTATGAGACATTTGTGGGCCCTTAAATATCTTAAAGTAGCAGGCACTTGCCTGTGTTTACTCAATGGTAATTCTGCCCCTGCCCTGTGTACCAGTACATATTTTCTACTTCCACAGAAAGGTATTTTTTTGTTAATATGTGTTTCTCATCTCTTAGCCCTTATTTGGATTTGAGTGGGTGGTTTATACATTCAACCCTCATGGCAGTCGATCTTATGTCTGTTTGTAGGGCAAAAAATATATATACCGTAACCAGAATAACTTGCTTAGGTATAAGTGGTACAGACCTTTTGCACCTACTTCACGTGATCACGTAACTTCATCAGTGTGGATGGCAGATGTGAATGAATGTTGAATTGAAATGGATGGAAAACGGAGTGACTTAGCGACTGTTATCATACTAATTAGAAGTTATTATTGCCCATCTAGCCATGACATCTACTAGTTCGACTGAAGTTTGCTTGTCGGTAGAAGTGTCTCATTTAGTCGGGGCTCATAATGTTAGAATAAATGTACATAAGTTATCCCATATTTACTTTATTAGTAATTGCAAAGTATTTATTCAACATTGTGAATTTATTCAACATTGTGACCCTATGTTTGAACTATGTGGGTTGGGGTTGTCTGTGGAGAAAATAAGCTACAGTTGCAACACAGGAACTGAAACTTAACAAGACAGCGGCTGGAACATTTTACGGTTGAACTGTGAACTTTGACTGGACCTTTCCACGCTGAAGAAAAACGTCTGTATTATTGTCTGTGGGATGAGTCATATCCGTGAAGATTGGCAGGTTGCTGCTTTGTACAACCCCAAACCCTTTAGAGCAGCAATAGGCTATGTAACCAGGGCCTACCCAATAAAAAGACGCGATTCGGCGGAGTGAGCTCCAGAACGGGTAGGAGATTGTCCTAATCTGTGAATATCTCTGTCTGTTTTCCTCGCGAGCAAAAATAATCCAAATTGTTGTCTTCCTTCCTGGTCTGTTGTTTATTAAATGTTCTAGGTTGACTAAACCTGACACATGCGTGTGATATTTACAGAAGTTGGAGATTGCTAGTTTGGAAACAGACCTTACCTTCTATCACCTGCTGTGTTCACTGATTTAATAAAATCACACCCCGCACGACCTATACCATGTAGCCAACACCGTATCCCCTTACACTGGAGCTGATTTAAAAGCTTCGTTTTTTTGGCGCTGGCTGGGTCTCCGGGATGAGATGCTACGCTGATAAGATACATAAACATAAACATGTTTAACATGTAACTGATTTTTTTTAACGTTCATTATGGAGTGGCTTAATGTTGCCAAAACTAGGGACAGTCTAAAGTGCTTAATGTTAAAAAAATAAAAATAAAAATAAATAAAAACTTAACGTGGCTTAATGTTAGAAAACGATGACCAATCGCGTGAATTTTCATTGGGAAATGTTGGTGGCAATTGTTTGGATATTTTCGGAGTGGACGTGAATTTTGGTGGCGATTGCTCATTTTCTAACATTAAGCTTTTTTTGAACTGAAGCGTTTTAGACTGTCCTTTTTTTTTTCTTTTTTTTTTTTTACACATTCCGTCCTATATTGAACTAATATGGAACTGATAGCGTAAGTCAGTGTGTATGTGCCATTGGAGTGGACGGCAATTATTTGGTTTGTTAATGTGATTTAAAACACGCTGTTGTAATTCGACACCTACTGTTGTAATTCGACACCTATGTTACAATCTTTATTAGTGTATGTTTGGTAGTAAAATATATAAGCAGTGATCCTTTCACTTGCTATCCATCCATCTTCTCTCTTCATCAGCAAGTATGTGATAAAAAGTTTGGTTTACACTCTAGTCTATTAGTACAAGCTGCCACACAGCAATATATAAATCATTTTAGAAAGTAATCAATTAGATACAAGAATTTATGCTTACGAGTTTCAACGGTTTCAATAGATGCACGTGGTTATTTTGCCGTCCAGTGTGCCGGAGGGGGGCGTCCCATGAAGGCTGTGATGTCACGTGCAAAAGGTCTATAGACAATATATCGCAGGAAGGTCATGCTTCTTCTTTTTTTTTTTTTTACCTTTGGAGTATTCCCATTGGATGGTAGGGACAGGATAGCCTTCAGCCGAGCAGTTCAGAATCACAGCTTTACCGTAGATACCATCTTGGTCTTTTGGTTGCACCACAAATTTCGGAGGAACTGAAAATAAAACATCCATGAGATTGGATTAGGCTACATCTTCTTCAAATTATCACATTGAACTCTTTCATTTATGAGGGATACTTCACTTTTTTGATTTTTTTGTTTTTGAACGATTGTAGGTACACGATGATCCGACATTAACTCATTCACTCCCAGCCATTGTCACTGAAGCAACCACCTTCGCTCCCGGTTGTTTTACTAGATTTTGACACTTGGTTTTGCAAGGCCCACAGAATATTGTGTTCTATTGCTATTAAAACGTGGAACCTAGCAAAAGATTAGAGTCTCTTCTTTTATCAGAAAAAAAGTATTTTTGTATCTGTTTTCGTTTTGTAGCAATTAACATTAAAATATAGCTAAGTTTCATCATTATTCACAAACCTGTTCAAAAAAGGCAAAAAGAGCTTGTTGCAACACGGCCCTGGCTGATCTCTTATACTCAGAGGCTGCATCAAAGCCTTCTGTATGTTTTAGCATTAAAAATAAAAAAACATAAAAAAAAACATTTAAAAAAAAAAACGTATGGACTTTACTACGTTTTTGAGACAATGGCAAAAATGGCAATATTTAAAATTGAACGTTTTTATAAATTTTTTGGGCAAATGAGTTAAGTTGTGTAGACTTTCCACTTGAGCTAAAGTTTTGTATGCTTACCGCGGACGATGAGCTGACTTTGATGCTCCACAGCTGCAGCCTGGTTGCGTGCGATGCATGTATAGTTGCCATTGTGCATCAGAGTGAGATTGGAAATGCGGAGTGAGCTGGTGAAATCTATGTTGTCAATAGTTACTCCAAGGCTGGCAGGGATCGGCCGCCCGTCCTTCTGCCATGTGATGAAGACCGGCTGGTCACCCGACATGACCACACAGGGGATGAAGACTCGTTGGCCAATGGAAAACCGAGGGAACTCAAATGGGTGGATGGTAGGTGGGACTGTGCAAAAGAAATACAATTTTAGATGCTCTGCCTGAAGGTCAACACTTTTCACACAGTATCAAAACATTAAAATGCAACCTCTGAAGTATCTTATTTTCTGTTTTCTGTTTTCTGTTTTCTGTTTACTTTTTTCTCTTAGCCCCCTGGGGACACTGAAACCATCATGAGAACCAGATCAAAATGAAAGATTTCAAATAACATTTAAATAAGCAGCAATTCAACGCTTATTTAATTCACAACAAAATAGACATAATGGGCTCCTGGGGATTCCCTCTCTGCAGCGGTGGAATGCTAAGCAGCTTGGAAGCAAATTAGTTGGGGGAATGGGGGCGTAGCGTTGTCTACGTTGTGTGATTCCACTCTTGCAAGCTTGTTAGCACGTCAAGACCTGCCTGAGTGCGTGAGAGAGGGAAACGAGGGGTTGCCAATCCAGCATTTCAAATTATGCAGTGTCATTGTAGAAGGAACGCTGTGTGGGGTTATCGTCATCTCGCTCTGCTAGGCATCACTGAATATTCAGATGAGCCTTGATAAACTGGGTGGGATGATGGATAGGGTGCGTTGTTATCAGTGAAAAGATTTTTTACAGGTTGTCACACATGCTACATATATCTGAGTTTGCTAACAGGAAAGTATGGCACTGCAGTATCTGAATGCAGACTGATAAAGCAGGCTCATTTTATTGTTGGTGGATCTTAAATCCCAGGGAATGATAAAGTGGGATTGGTAATTAACATGGCGGATTAATGTTGGCGTTACTCTGTTTTAATAGCATCGTATGTAGGGATTAGGGCTGCACAATATTGGAAAAAACTGACATTGCGATTTTTGGGGGGTCTGCGATATATTGCGATATATATTGCGATATTAAAAATAGAAGAATTTTTACCAGATGACTTGAATAGCTGTTTGGGAAGAATTTGTTTAACTCACCATGACACCATTGTATTCATAATTTCAAATAATTATGTATTTGCATTGTAATGAATGGGGGGAATTTTTTTCAAATCTAATTTTTGTCATCGGAATGTGACAAATACAAATTTGTTTTATTGTACTGTACTCAAGTCTCCATGGCATGAGTAATCAATAGAAAGTAGTCACTTTGGGGGTGGGCTACTCCTTTAACGTTTTATTCCAATGCAAAAACTCTACATCTTACCACAAATATTTGTCTTATGTCTAATTCAATTATTATTATTATTAGCATTATAATTGTTGCAAATTGTTTAAAAACAAGTTACTTTTTAGGTGATGAGTCTTATCTTAAATGTAATAAGATTTGTTTAGACCATAAATGAGACATTTGAACTATTATTATTATTATTATATAAATATTAATATTAACCATTTACTGTTATTAACCAACTGCAAGATGCAGCCTGTGCCCGAAGCACTGCAGCCTGGTCCACTCGTTTAAGGCAGCTGCCCTCACCATGAGTAATCAATAGAAAGTAGTCACTTTGGGGGTGGGCTACTCCTTTAACGTTTTATTCCAATGCAAAAACTCTACATCTTACCACAAATATTTGTCTTATGTCTAATTCAATTATTATTATTATTAGCATTATAATTGTTGCAAATTGTTTAAAAACAAGTTACTTTTTAGGTGATGAGTCTTATCTTAAATGTAATAAGATTTGTTTAGACCATAAATGAGACATTTGAACTATTATTATTATTATTATATAAATATTAATATTAACCATTTACTGTTATTAACCAACTGCAAGATGCAGCCTGTGCCCGAAGCACTGCAGCCTGGTCCACTCGTTTAAGGCAGCTGCCCTCACCATGTTTGCTGCATTGTCTGTCTGATGGCATTTCATACCGCTTGTCGAGCATGTGGATCCTTTTTTTAAACCCCTCTTTTGTTGCAGTGTTAAATGGCACCATATCTTTCACCAGGTAAAAAGTTATTCCATCCGTGATTTGCAGGTGCTGTTTGGACTTCTTACCATGAGGTGTTATGCTGGCAAACGCGTCTGTAATTGTTTTTTGAGTAGATGAAGTTTCACCTCGTGTCCCATTTCTTAGTTTGAACTGGTATTACAGGGGCCTGCGGTGGCAATTCAAATGGTCGGACAAGTTAGTTGTATTACCTCTTGTTGCAGCAACAGCGGCAAGACACTGTTGGCAGAGGATTTTTTTTGTTCTGTATCTTCTTTTTTATAACAGAAATACTTCCATATTTCGGATGTTGACTTTCTTTTGGGGACTTAATCCACTGTCGCTTTTACCGCGTTTTGTCCTGCATGTCGCCTGTAGTGTTTTTCGAGCAGTAGCTGTGAGAGTGGAGGGGCCGACGGAGACTGATTAGCAGGAGGGAGGGGGAGAGCGAGACGGCCTGTGCAGAGCATGGAGTAGCTTGCTGTTTTTATGAAGCAAAACAAACGTTTGCTTGTTCTAAAAAAAAAAGGGAAAAAAAGATAAAAACATTGCACATCCTGCGATACGCACATCGCAATCGCGATGTTCAAACAATATATCGTGCAGGACGCACACATGTTAAAAAGGCCAGCGTCTTTTTAATTTGTGGAGTTCCAGCACCCTCTGGTGGTTAGTTTATTAGTGCAGTTTAATTTTAATTAGGCATTTTGGCCACCTTTGTTTAAGACTAATGCTAATCGCCAGATGAAGGGGAACGTAACACTTTTGAGTTCCTCCACAAATGAACTTGAATCACAATGTGTGCGCGTGCATTAGCAAGTAAGTGCCTCAATATTCACTGTTAATTACATAGAAGTTAATGTTACCTGTAATATTTGAACTATATGTATAATTATGACCTCAGTTAATTAGCATTGTATAGATGATAAATTTACATGCAATTGCTCATGTTAATTTTATTTGTATTTTTTGTTCTACATAAACCACATCCACACACATACACCCACACAAGCAAATTGAAATTAAACAGTCCAGAGAGAAACTCTGGTCTGATTATTTCTCACATGGAGAAAAACAAACACTGCAGTGGTTATGACTCCCTTAAATCAGTCAGACTCGAAAAAATTTCAACATCTACATAAAAAAGCATGATTTTTCACTTGCTTCAGCCGATCACAGCATTGTGAACTACATAGACCGTGTTTAGGCTGTTGGGTCAGTCGGAGGACATGACAATAAAATTAATGGTCAAGCTTATTTTTTGTCACTGGCACTGTTGTTATGTACAAAACACAATACAGTACAGTATTGTGCTTTTTTTTTCAAGATCATGACTTTTTATACAGTATAGTATAGTGAGCTTTTTTTCATATTGCCATCCTCCCTATACTATTGTGATAATTACCGGATTGTGAAGTTCATAATATTGTATTGTAATGTTTCAATATTGATACATGACTAATCATATGTTGAGTGTGTCAGATGAAATCCATACCTTTCACAGTGACATAGACACTCTGGTGTGTAGAGAGTTGAGGCTGCACAAGCACATTGCACGTGTATTCGCCTTCGTCTACGTCCTTCTGCACGTCAAACAGCTTAAGGGTGCCGTTGTTCTCGAAGGCCCGCTGGCGGTGGTTGTACGGTAGCAAATTGGAGTCCTTGTACCATTTTATGGAGTAGTAAGGGTAGCCGATGACACGGCAGTGAATGTACATGTCCCGCCCAGCGATTGCAGTGAGGTTTTTCATTGGTCTGATGCTGGCAGGCCCTTGAAGGACACATTGGAGAGACAACCCTCTTAAATTGATTTTGAGGCAGGGGGGCTGTGCAGACGTTAGCTGTATAATGTGTTTTTAATGTACCACAAATTTTACATGCCTTGATTCATTCTGACTGTGGAAAATTGAGAGATACATTATGCACAACACAAAGAGAACAATTGTAGCTTTAAAAATTGTTGTTGTTTTTTTAAAAAAAAATCATGCTAATAACACGTAATGGGTTCACAAACTGTTAGGGGCTGGACTCGCTCCTAAAATCTTGATTCGCTAATTGTACCGACAACGTCAGCAAACAAATTCTGGTTGGATTCGTAACCTAATATAACGTATTTTCAAGGGGGGGACAAAAAGACTTATTTCCTGGAAAATTAAATAAGACCTAAATAGTAAATTGATAACACTTTAGGTACACAATACGGTGTACAAAGCGTTTTACAAAGCCTGACTTACTATTATTTTAAAACGCTATGGCCAGCAGACACATTGCTGCCACATTGTTCTAACTACGGAATAGTTGTTCTTTGAAGTTTCAAATAGCTTACCTTAAGTAGAATATCACGCTGCATTGCGGCCAACGGAAGAATCTGGGTCGGTTATGCACACTTTGGTGTTGTAATGTAGCAAACACTATCGTCCTCGCATACTGAATGTTGGGGTGGGTTTTCCTGCATGCTACTTGGTACACTAAGCTAGATTTGCAGACCATAGATATACAAAGTAAGAGCTATAAAGCAAGCCATGTGATTGGCTCCAATAAGTTGAATTGAATTTAATTATTTTGCGACGCAGATCGGTTTATTCTAAACATCGGCGATATAGCTATCATAAAATCCACGTGCCATTTTATAACTGGAGCTTTAAAATAGAGACAATAGAGATCCCGACGTTGACGTCACACATTCCAACATGGGCGTTAGCGCAGCCATTTTAGCAATACAGAAAACGCTTCCGCCACTGAGTAAATGGCAAACGCCACACTTTAACAATAATAAACAGCTGTTGTGGACCAGCTCCCACAAAGAAGAAGCATAGTCCACACAAGGATCGTGGGGGTGGGGGTGGGTGTTATGGGTCGGGTCGCTGGAGCCTACCCCAGCTGGCTTCGGGCAGTAGGCAGGGTACACCCTGAACTGGTTGCCAGCCAATCGCAGGGCACACAGAGACAAACAACCATCCACACTCACAATCACACCTGTGGACAATTTGGAGTGTTCAATTAACCTGCCATGCATGTCTTTGGAATGTGGGAGGAAACCGGAGTACCCGTAGGAAACGCACGCAAGCATGGGGAGAACATGCAAACTCCACCCAGGAAGGCCGAAGCCCGTACTCAATCTCATGTCCTCTGCACTGGGAGGCGGACGTGCTAACCAGTGAGCCACCATGCCGCCTGTAACTTTATGTATCCTTTGTAAATAACTTGAAAATGAACTAATAATTTTGACTGTTTAACTACATTTTTGTCTTGTTATCAGTGCTTGGTGGTTAAGTTTAATATTCTGCCCTCGCAACACATTCTCAGCTTTGTGTAGCGAGACAGTATGTAGATTGACGCTCTAGAACAGGGAGGGGCAAACTCAGTCCTCGAGGGCCATAGTCCTGCAGGTTTTGGATGTTTCCCTTCTTCAACACAGCTGATATATGATCAGCTTATCAGCAAGCTCTGCATAAGGCTGATAACGATCCTGTTGATTGGAATCAGCTTGTGTTGGAAGAGGGAAACCTCCAAAACCTGCAGGACTCAGGCCCTCGAGGACTGCTCTAGAAGCTTTGTTGAGGATTCTGTTGATTATTTTACTATTTTCCTTCACAAGGAGGTTTGTCCTTAAATGTCTTTTAATCTTCTAAATTGTATTGAAATACTTGTGTATGGACTAACATGATAAGTTTTGCTTCTTTCTGCTCCGTCTCAAACTTGCATGTTATATTGTGCTTTTTTCTTTCCTCTGTTATGTTTTTATTGCTGTGCTGGTTTGAGACAAATCAAATCAAATTAAAATCAAATGACAAAGACTAAACAGCTGTCTGCTCAACAAGAGTAACAATGAGACACTCTATGGGGTAGATGTCACCGACTTCCGACTTCCGGTTTCACACATTAACGTAGTTTCCAGCCACTGATGGCCGCGTTAATGAAGACCCGCCAAACAACACCAGATATCCACAAAAACATGTTCGTCCTTAAAAAGGGTCCGGCTAGAAATAATGAAAAACTACGCAAGGCCTAACAGTTAACAGGGTGTTGTGAATCGATGCTTTTATTTTTTACATTGATGCATATTTTAAGCAGTTTACATCAATATTACATAAATTTTCGAGCCATCGTTACATCCCTAATAAAAAGGGTGAACAACAAGACGAGGATTTGGGATCCTCCTCATTGCTTGTGTAGAGATGATCACTTCATATCAGGTGAGTCAATTGCTGAATCAGTTAGTCATGTAGATGTAGCCCGATTGTATAGTTTATAAAGGTGAAAGACATGATCGGGCACTTTGTACATGGTGGTTGAATCAGCAGATGCTAACTTTCTTGAAGCTAACCTACCACATGCAAAATGTGGGGGAAAGAATCAGTTTCGTTTGATAGTGCTACAAATTATTTACAGTACATAGTTGAATTTAATAACAGACCAGCACCATAAAGAAGACTCTTTATGGCATAAATGACGGCGGCGCCGGCAAATTAGCAGATGCTAGGTGGCTAACGTACCTAAATAAGACAAGGCAAGACTTGCGGGAAACTGCTACCTTCGATGGCATTTTGACCACACATAAAGGGGAATTAAATCCAGATTGTACAAATTGGAAAGCCTTTGTATGATCACTTTCAGAATCACTCACCAGTGTAAGAGAGGTGGTAATTTATATCAATGCCGACATGCCTGAAATGTACTTGTAATGCTTCTTTTTTTTTCTAAATGATCGCATAGCAGTTTAAAATGTCGGCAACTTGTTAAGCTGTTGTCGTTTGAACTAAAAAAAAGACCAACATGCATATTTGTGCTTTCTTTATGTAAAAAGATTGGCAGGGTGCCATGAAAAGATTTAGAGCAAATTGATTGCGATTAAAAAAACAAACAATCAAACAGCAATCACCTGTTAGAAAAAAGCTACAAACAGTAGCGTGTTTGGAACTTGGGCGCATCCTGGTTTGTTCATCTCTTTAGCACAATTAAGAAGGTAACGATGTGAAAAACAGTCATTACACTTTGGCACCTTTGGAGTAAAATCTTCATTGCCTGACTGCATTTGGCATTCTTTCTACATCACTTTCAGATTGCCCTATTTAGCCATAAATCATGCATCAATGACCACAATCATGTTAAACCAATCAGTGTGTAGACGGTGACCTTCTGCAATAGAGAATCACTAATGCCCATGCATCAGGCACAGGGAGCTCGAATGTGCCAATATCACTGCAACATGACTACAGCAATCCAGCAAAGCATGTCCCTGCAGAGAGCAAATAGCTCTGCCATCATACACTAGCGTAAAGTAAATCAGTAAATCACTCTAACGGTGTCCCAGTATAAACAGCAGGAGCTGGGGTGGGTGAAAGGTATTTAAAAAGATAATGCTGTCAGTAGTGACTGATAATCAAATGTGAAACCACTCAAAGCTTTGCTGATTCTACTCTGATGGAAAAAATAAGCCTCCACCGAAAATAGAATACTTGGCCAATTAAAATAAGCATTTCAGCAGAATAAATCAAGACACGTTGATGTGTATATGTGATGGTGGGTTGGAAGAGTTGATCTGACAAGCACCTCTTACGTTTATTCGCGCCTGGTAGGAAACAGCCCCTGCTGAGTTATTGCAGATGCAGCGATACACCCCTCCATCTGGGACCTGGGTATGGCTGATGTTGAGGTGGCTGACCACATGTCCCTCAATATTGGTGTAGTAAGAGATGCGGTGGCGGCTGTCTCGTATCACTGGCTCGTCATCTAGCATCCAGGTCACCCTGGGTTCTGGCGTGCCTTTCACCGTGCACGATAGCGACACAAACTCGTTGATGTTGTAGACCTTCTCGCTAAATGAAGCCAGAATCTTTGGTGTACCGTCTGGTTAGCAGAAGCACAGAGAAAAGGCAAAGACGACATAAAAGCAAATTAGAATTACTGACCATTTTTTTTCACATATTTCTAATATTGACTATGATGGGGCGGATTGTCTGACCTTCTAAAATGACCTGAACAAAGTCCTGTGCAGACATCTTGCCATGTCTGGCAAAGCACTGATAGGCACCTCCGTCGCTTTTGGCCATTCCGGCCATGACCAGGTTTTCCTTGTTTTGGCCTGTCATTCGGACGCTGTTACTGGGGTAGATAAGCTCGCCGTTGCGATACCAAGACAACTGGGACTCTTCAGAGCCAGTTACACCGCAGGAGAGTGAAACCTGGCTGCCAACACTGCCCTTCACCTTCCGTGGGCTCACCACAACTTTCAGGGTCTCTGTAGTTTAAAGATGGTGTGTAAAAAGGTACATTCTATAAGTCTGCTGACAGACATCTCAACTGAACAATGCAGTAGAATGATGACAACATGCTAATTGCATGTATGCCAAAAATCATGAACACGTCATCGCCAGGCTTTTTTTGACCACTAAACCATTTGCCAATTGGAACGGTTCAAGGGCATAACATTTTCTCTCATTTCTACCATGGAAGGGATTGTTTGGAAGCACACTTTAAATAAGTGGTCAGGGTTCGCACCAGAGTTTTGAATTCTGTGTTTACAGCAGAGTTTGATTCAACAAATTAAAGAATGGTAGTGGGAAAGCGGCCTTGGGGTGCACTCAGACTAGGACTTAAACAAATACATAATAAATAATAATAATAAAAAACACAAAACAAAAAATTGCACTTAAGCAAATACATTATGGGTACTATCACAAGCATGCTTTAATACAACCATTGTAACAAAAAAAAATGTTTAGATGCAGTTTTTCTTGATAAACAAGATATGATATGCCTAGGTACTGGTAATCTTCTAAACCAGGAATGCAAAACTTGTACATTGTGAAAAGGTGAGTTACTGGTCTGCACACTCGTGTGCTTACCTATTTAGAAAGAACATTTATCAATTTTCAGCAATGCCTCCAAATCATTTGCGGAAAAAGCTCCATGGTGGTGGTAAGAATATAAAAAGCAACCCCAATCGCTCAGCACTGACCTTTCACCAGGAGCCTGCCAACCACCTCAGCATTGCCATAGCCGTTCCACACTTCACAGACATATGTGCCTGTGTCGCTGGGTTGGGTTCTCTCTATGAGCAGCCCTGTCACACTTTGTCGGTATCTTGTGTCAGGCTCCAGGGGCCGGTTGTCCTTCAGCCAGCGGTACTTGGGTGCAGGGTGACCAGAGGCCTTGCATGGCAGCTCCACTCGATGAGAAGCCATCACCTCACGGCGTTCAAAACTGTCCAGGATGTGTGGCGTTGAGTTGGTGGGATCTACGAGAAGAAGCAATATGAGCTTCAATTTGCCATTACTGCTCACGTGAGGTATAAAAGTCATGAGCAGGTATCATATCTGTCAGACTATCGTCTGTGGCTGGCTGGCTTCCTTCATTTTGCATTACAGTTTTTTTGTTTGTTTTTTAATGATTGCTTTAGCATGAATTACTCGGATATTGAAGAGGACAAACTACACAGATGAGATCACATCCTATTCAAAATGAATCGCTCTATATACACATAAGGTTCACATTTTTTATTCCGTTTCATTAATAGGTTAGGCTGTGACTGATATAAAGTGCTCAGCATAAATGAGTACGAAAAACAACACTTTAAACAATATTTCAATGAAATCAAAAACTATTTTTAAAAATATTGACAAGACTAAATTTGTATAATGTGTTTAAATTATAACATGAAAGTAAGGTTAGTAATTTACTATTATTAGAGAACAGAATTTTCAGTTTTATTCAAATTAGGGTCATGCAAAAATGAGTACACACCACTGAAAGTCTCTGGAGTAAAGCCCAATTTTTTTTATTACAAACGTCTACAGCTGAGTCTAATTATTCATTACACAAGTATCAAGCAGACTGTTGACTATGAATGGGTGTTACTTAAAGAAAACACTTTCCCATTTCATGCTGTTAGCAATGGCACCACATGGAATGGAAATGTCACAGGACCTGAGAAAGAAAATAATTTCTTTGCACAACAAAGGTGATGGCTACAAGAAGATCAACAAAGCTTTACTCATCAGTCAGAATACTGTAGCAAAAGTAGTACAAAAATTAAAAAAAAAAGATGGAACTGCAACCATCTCACAGAGACGTCCAGGTCGTCCACGGATGTTAACAACTCGACAGCAGCGACTTCTGATGAAAAGGGTGGAAGAAAATCGAAATCTAAGTTCACTGCAGTTATTTAAGGAAATAAAAAGCCAAACTGGGGTGACTATTTCCCGTGACACAATACGGCGTACACTGCAGAGGAATGGGACAATTGTGGGGTGTGCTCATTTTTGCATCACCCCTATTTGAGTAAAACTGAAAAATGTGTAATCAGTTTTTTATAATTAACCTTACTTCCACGTTATAAGTTAACCAGATGTATATTAAAGTTGGTCTTGCCAACATTTTGGAAATTGTTTTTGTGTTCATTGAGATATTGTTTAAAATGTTACTTTTCAAAGGGGGTGTACTCATTTACGCTGAGCACTGTATGTGTGTGTTTACTAGATACGTTTGTTGTCTAGAAATTAAATTTCTGCTGAATCATTTGTTTACTGAGTGGATTAGTAATTCTCTTATTAAAGCAAAGAACTCCATGATTAACTAAAGTAGCAACTTCAGATTATGAATACTTGATAATAGGATTTTTATTGTTTATTTTGCTCCTATAAACAAGCAAAGTCAATGTGGTGCCCCCAGAGGTTGCTGGGGAAATTACAACTCCCCTCAGTACCGTCTAAATTTCTCATTTGCCATTACGGCAACCCAAATAATCACTACACCATGTAAGGTTAGACTTTTTTACCTTTTAGGGAACGAAAGCAGTTTATGCAAAGCTATCCTGGTAGGGATATAATGTATACCATTAGTGTACCATATTTGTTGAACAGAGCCCTTGCTGTCATACTTTAAAGATTTAGAAGGAAACAGGTATATAGGGTTTTGGCCATTTGAACGTATATAAGGAATGGAGCTACTCCATTCCGTATGCTGGCATCACTTTTGTAGCAAAGAAAGTCTTTCTGATAACATCAGCTAATCAACAATAATATCCTTTTCCGACCAATTTGAAAGCATCATCGGAGTTTTCATTTCATCACTACAGATCCGGTGACCCATTCCGGAGCGTCACCGGACTCCGCAATGGGAATCTTCCAAACGAATACACCACAGGAAATTAACCAAACACAACATAAATGCTACAGACTACTGAAAATATAATTTCTTTCTCTTCATATAACCAAAATCAGTCAACATAGACAATCACAACAAAACATGTCCAACACTAAATAGACAAATAACATTCTGCATACTACTACCATCTGACTGTAAAATAAAAATTATAGTTTTATGCCAACTTTGTTTTCCAAATCCAACCTTAACGTCAAGCTCGCATGGAACTCCATGCATTAGGCATTACTGACACCTAGCTGTAGAAACAGCGCATTACATAATATGCTTCCAACAAGTCATTGTTTGTGAGACCAATTACCGTCATGGTTTCATGAAATAAAATTTTAGACTATTAAAAATACAAGCAGGAACATATATTTACATATAAGTAAAATGCAGGTTTTATAATTGTGAAGAAGAGTCATTGTGCTGGGTTCAATTGGTATGCCATCAATTGCAGTGTGTAAAATGGAGATGACTGATTGGCTCTTAGCTCACAAATGCAAATCATTCCTTTTCTGGACAAAGAGCTCTGCTGGCCGATGGTGTCATGCAACGGCTACTCCCATCGGACAAACTGCATTACACCCCATTAAATGAATGATGTGCTCGTTTATTAGTTCAATTTGTTCATTGAATTCACCTGGAACCTTTGTCTCCATCGAGTAAAGATAAGGACAATTGACTGAAGTTTGATTTTTTTTAACTCTTTTATTGCCAAAAATGTCAATTGACATTAAGGACACGCCCACTGTATACCACCAATAACGTCAATTAACGTCTACTACGTTTTTTCCTCTCAATGGGCAGTGCAACATCTTGTGCAGCGCTGCTTTGTGAATGGGGTGGGTAAAATCCCAAAACACCCACTAACTATGGCCAGCAGATGGCAGCATTGTATCTCTTTTCAATGGGCTCCAGGGTATCAAATTACATGAAAACATGGTGGATCTTAAGAAATAGAACGCTTTCATGGATTATGTGAATGATCAAAGCGTTTGTCACATTAAATCTTAACACAGCGTCACTAAACAAAAAAATATTAGTATCAAAGTCACTGTTGTGCAGAAAATGTATCTTTTCACAAAAAGCTTGTTTTCTCCTTAAGTCATTCAAATGACCTATTTTCAAATTGTATTACTAAAGAACGGAATAAGCTGGAAACACTTTGTTTTTCTAATGAAATAATGGAATCCAATATTTCATATGGTATCTACAATGTTTATGAAGTCATAGCACACAATATTCTGATTGCCTTGTTAATGAAATAGAAGGGAAAAAAAGATGTACCCAGGCAGATTACTGGAGGGAGTAGAGCAAAGTAACAACAGATATGCATTTCCTGGCTAACACAGACAATCAGAGCGATTGTCACCAACATCAATTTGCATAAGAAGCAAAATGAAAGAAAACTCTCTTAATACTTCACCATTTTAATCACCTTGCACTATGAATGTGCTAGCAAGATTTTGTACATGTACTGTATATCACTTCATGCATTTCTCTGAATTAAACCATGACTGTCGTGTAGACCGCACAACAAACAATGACCTCCCAGCCATGTTTCTTACTCGTCATGATGTCAAGGTCATGATTTTGAGAGTCTGGTTATTTCTTTAAACTGACACAATGAAGGTGAGGATAATTTACAGCATGTTTATTGCATAACATGATTTCAACACCGTTCGCTGTTATTCCCAACTCAGCCTTAGAGGCATTCAGTGTGTGTTTTTATTAAAAATACACAGTGTATTTGTGTTTGTTAGAGCATTTTATTAAACAGAGTTGCTCTTGCGCAGTTCTAGGAAAGAAGTGGCAGTAATCTGCGGTGATGCAAAAGATGTGGGCATCCATCAATCTTTTGTCAATCGGCATTCGGTAATCTGTCACCGATATTGCCAAATATATTGACGGATTGACGATTACACTGACGGACAGAAATCCCCTTCCGTCAATGCTTAGTTTGTCAATTTTTCGAAGTTTCAGGTTAATCGTCAACAAAATGGGCATCCGACATTGATGGACCTACCGTTGCAAACTATCTTTCATTGGTCGAGTGAGCGGCTCGGCGACCAAGCAAGTCTCGCCGGATTGCATTGGAGAGCTCCAGCAATGAACGACTATCTTGTCCACTGTCACCTCAACTTGCTGTCTAGCAACTCAAGTCGCAAATTGTGGTGACAGTGGACAAGATAATCGTCCATTGCTCGAGATCTCCATGTAAGCCGGCGAGACTTCCTTCTTCGCTGAGCTGCTCAATCGATCAATGAAAATGAAAAGCAGTTTGCAATGGCGGAGTCCAACCCCAAACACACTTAGGACTGCCCCCTTATTTGAATGACATTTCGTCTTGGCAGTATGGACCAAAAAAATTAAAATAAATAAATGACTAAATTAATAAAGAAATGATTAAAAGTGAAACTAAAAACTGATATAAAAATATCATTAAAAAATGTAATACAAATGCATTTATTTATGCATATATATATATATATATTTGTTTTGGTTTTCATTTATATATATATATATATTTTTTTAATTTAATTTTTGAATTAGATTTTTGTAAATCTGTTTTTATTTTTACTTTTAGTCATTTATTTATTTTTGAATTTTGGCAGTTTTGGTCCTGTGAGTATTGACTTGGGTTATATGAAGAGAAATAGATCCTATTTTCAATAGTGAGTAGTAATGATCTTGTGTTTGATTAATTTACCATGTTGTTTTTGCACTTTCTTTGTGTACTTTGCTTACAGTAACTGCAAAAAAAAAAAAGTTAAACAGCAGAGTGTAACTGGTTCAGTTAAATCTTATGAAACGTGTATTTCATATGGTAAGATAAGACGGTTATATACGTGTTTTTAGTTTTTACATAAGTGATTAATTTTGCACAGGATGTGGATGTTCTGCGTCTCTTGTGCAAGGTTGTGCAAATTGCGTGTTTTTAAAATCCGAGCCCTGTTATCTATTTCGTGCTTAAAGCAATTGTAAAAAAAACAAAAAACTGTAATTGAAAATACTTTATGCAGTAATTTTAATTTGTCTTGCTGCTCAGCACAACATTAGCCATACACAAATCACGTAAACAGCAAAAATCGGAAAGCAGAAAGTGACGAGCATAAAAACAAACTATGACAATGATTCATTTTCCCAATAAATGGAGACGAATATAACCAAAAATGCTCACACTCTTCCCATGATGCACCTTATTAGTGTCATTAATATCCCCAATGGCTGCTAAATTGCAACGTGTCACTTCAAGTCTGCAAAAATGACATACTGTAAGTACTTTTTCCACATCTGTAGAAAGGGCATATTCTGCTCGGACCAACTCGCCTCCAAAAACATGTCAGCCTCAATCTAATGACCTTTATCAGATGTCAAGCCTTCTTTAAAGCTTGAGTTTTCATCCTGTCAGTCTATTCATTTGAAATGAGCCTTTTTTTTAAATACACAAAGCACACATGTTCATACAACATCTATATATAAAAGCAAATAAAATAAAATAAAAATCTGGTTTCACAAATTCTAGGCCATTGGCAATTTCAAGCAAGTTAATGTCATAGATCAGTTTGTGTTGCAGAAATCAGCTACAAACCCCATCGCCATTGAAAGTCCATGCACCTTTTCTTTAAAAAATTAATTACCTGAGACAATGAGTCTGGCACTATTGCTCTGTCGGGTCTCCCCTGTGTACCGATGGCGTGTCATACACCTGTAGTTGTATAGTCCATCTTCCATTTGAACATCCAGGATATACAAGGCTCCCGTCGTTGTGATGAGAAATCGTGACACTGTAAAAACAAAAACAAAACAAAAATGACAGATTGTATATTAACCCTGCAAAATCTTGATACAGAAAGTTCATATCTGTACTTCCAGCAATGGTCTTACGACACTTCACCACCACAATCAATCATTACCATAAAACATATCACAGTGATGTATTGTGAGTCTAAAAATACACAAGGAAGGAGTTCATTTTTCTCTACAATGTGACAGGTCTAATAGATAATGTCTGAGACACCACAAATGCAGAAAACTAAACTAAAGGGAGCTTGGTAGTTTGTATCTCATCAGAGGCACAATTATGATGTGGTTTTGCACATGTTCTTGTATAGACTAGACATGTACTGATAATGGCAATATCGATATTAAAACTGCCAAAATATTGTCGTCATAATGTCACGATAAAATACACTAAAATGAAAATGTTCACACAATTGCCAATGTTTACACACAAGGAGCAAAACACTTGTCCAGAGTTCCACAACAATAGGCACAGACTCAGCTTCACACTTTTTGCAAAACACACAGTGATTTGCACATGCACACTACGCATCTCTACACACATTTTCATACCTTGAACACAGATAAGGATTGTGCGGTTACTTCCTAGTCATTACAAAGCACTGACTTGTCAATGACCACACCAATAAACACGTTGGATAATCACATCCACTGAGTGTGGGCACGCACGTGCTTAATTGGAAATACAGTACATTGTGCAGTAATTTTTATTAGTCTACTGATTTTTATTTGTCGGAAATACATCGTGCAGTCATTTTTATCAGTCTACAGATTTTTATTTGTCTAACGGTAGTAAGAAAAACTATTTTGTTCTGTTTTTTATTGTTGCGTGTTATGTTACTGGAGCTGAGTATGGTAAGAAATACATATTTTAAGTCTGCAATATGTGTAATTTGTAGTCCTTTTACAACAGGTTCCATGTCGAATGGTCAGAGAAGACAAAAGCCCCCCACCCAACCCCCAAACTCAGTGCGGGCAAATGGAACGGTTAGCAACAAATTGTCATTTGAATGCAAATTGTAAGAAGTAACACTTCTCTGTGTGATGAAGTTTCAAATGTGAAAGGGCACTAGTCCCTTGTAGATAAAGATACCAGTGAGACAACTTCTTGGTAGCCAATGGAGGCCATCCCACTCAAGAGTACAGTTCACAATGATGGGTCAAGGCCCTAGATTTACTAATAAACCTCAGAAGCATGGAACACCAAATCAATCTTTGTCAGACATTGAGCTGAAGTATTCACATAAAACAAGTCTAAATATCTAAAATGGATACAAAAAAGTTGCTGTGTGACAAGTCATTTTTTAACCTTACAATAAAGACACAATTTATTTATGTAATTTAAAAAAGCAAACAGTTTGTGGGCTTGTCAATATTTTTTGTCATCTAAATTACCCCTTACATAAAAATACCTGTCAAAAAAGTCTATCACATGCTCGTCCCTAAAATAGGGTTTTTTACAAATGTTTTTTATATTGGTCACAGTAGTGTTTAACTGACTGCAATAGTGTCTTATCATTTCAGACTGTGTTCATGAGATGACAACAAAACAGTATTTTTGTAAATACTGTATGTGTATGTTTTTAATATAAGTGTGTATGTTGTGGCTGAAGTGGGGTATGTTGTGAATGAAGTGTTTCAAACAGTGTAGGAGTTCTACAAATTTATATATAGCGCTTTTCTATCTAATCAGATACTCAAAGATGCTCCACAGTGGTTGCGTTATTCGTGCGCTCACACATTCACTTTGTGATGGCGGTAAGCTACTTAAGTAGCCACAGCTGCCCCGGAGCAGGCTGACGGAAGCGTGGCTGCCAGTGTGCGCCTACGGCCCCTCCGACCACCACCAGACATTCGCACCTTCCATACACCAGTGTGAGTAGCACTGGAGGCAATGTGTGTGCCCAAGGACACAACAACACATGACTTCAGGAGAGCGGGGAATCGAACAGCCGACCTTCTGGTAACTGAACGACCATCTCTACACCCTTAGCCACGGACGCCACAAAGGGCAGGCATTCATTCTCAATATGTGCATAAAGTGATTCCTGGAGGATCATGGGAAACTGAAGTCAGAATTGCTTCCTTGAAAAAAAGGAAAACTGAATAAAATCCAATATTAAAGTCTGTTGGCAAATATTTGCAAAACAAGCGTGGGATGTAGCCCTATGTGAGTGCATCTGCTCTCATTTAGAGAAGCACAGTTCTAAGGCGCCATGACAAGGCCGTGTAACACGACTCGTTATCATGTAACTCATCCCTCTCTCTCGCTCTCTCACAAGAGAAACTCGTTCTCACGTTCCCGTCTCCTGGCTGAAGCACAGGGGCTCCGTCACCCCAGGATCACAGAGCGGTTTGATAAGGCAAGGGCAGTCCATGTTAATATCATGCTGATGCTATGCTAATTTACATGAATCACAGAGGTGCTAAGTGTTTATGAGTAGTAATAAGTAGCCGGTGGCTGCCAGTGCATTTTATGTGCTACTGATGATGAAGATCAATTTGGGCCACTACGCTGTGGGGTAATATTGGGAAGCATATCATAATGCAGATTTAAGAGTGCTCATTCAGGTCTAATGGAAGGTAATTCATTCGATGGAAATGGGGTAAAAATAAAGCTGCTTAAACACATGAAAAGCATTATGTTATAAATCAGCAATGCAACTAACATTGGTGCTGTAGGGTTGTTCCAAGTCAAGTCAAGTAGGACCAAATCATCAAAATTTGATCAAGCAGATTTAGATTTTTATGAACCTTGGCACTAAATCTCAAATTTTAGGCCAATCGGAGCAGGGGTTTGCTAGCTACAGCCCACCGAATGTGGACTTCTTTTGGGGGGTAAATAGGGGTGTGGCCTCAGATATTCAATCATGAGGCTATTGGTATTTTGACTCCTTATTGCTACTAAACAATAAAAATACATCTCTGAAACTAATATATGTTCTAGAAAAGATGCCTGCGATTGACTAGCAACCAGTTCAGGGTGTACCCCGCCTACCTCCCATTGACAGCTGGGATAGGCTCCAGCATGCCCGTGAAAATGGATGGATGTATAAAAAACATGTGAGAGATTAAATTTCATTAACAAAATTTAGGGTAAGTGATCCACAAAGTCAATTTCAAGGTCAAATTGTAGGTCAAAAGGGCAGTTTACTAAAATATGCATCAATCTTCTAAATGCAGATTTGGAATACTTGTTCAAGTGCCTTTCCAACAATACATGTTTTGTGAAGATTGACCCAGTCATTTTTTTTTTTTTTTTAACATATAAGTATTAAAAGGAAAGTGGTCATCCCATTTTTGCCAAAAAAGTCAAAATTTGACTCCTAAACCACTGCTCCGATTGACCTAAAATTTGAGATGTTGTTTTGTGCCATCCCTATCAACAAGCACACCAAGTTCCATTCAAATCAAATTCTGCTTGATTAAACCCACTGGGTGATTTGGTATTGAACAACCCTGTACTAGTATTTCTAATTCCAAAACAATGATACCTCAGGATAACTTTTTCAAAATTATCAGTATGGTTTCTTTTTCTTCATATAAGCAAATTACATCCATTTCAATGTAATGCCCATAGATGTTCCTTTGCAGAGTGCTCTTTAAAAAAAAAATCATATTATTGACTCTCCATTAGATTTTATTGAGGCGAGTAATCAATGGAGAATGGTAGGTGTTAATGTTACATACACAATGTTTAACCTGGGTGAGTGTGTGCATTTGCGTGTCCATTACTGATAATTCCAAAGTCGACCATACAAATCAGTCAGCGTTTACTCCACATCTCACCACATTTCAGTATTAGCATACAAACATTGAATATATTATGTGAGAACATTTTAAATAATTTGGCTTTTTTTTATATGGCATTTCATTTGGAGGGTTTTTTTTATGCGAGAGAACAGTTGAAGGTGATTGAATAATAAGGCTGCGAGGGTGTTTTTTGAAGCGTATCGAAAAAAGGAAAATGCGCATTTTGGCAATGGAAACAGGTTTTGCGAATAAGCGACTACAAGACCAGATATACGTTGCACATTTTGACTGATACTACGTCACACGCACCTTTGTAGTCAAAATAAATGGTGGATGATAAAGTAAGATATGTTTGGGGAGACGAAGAAACACGATTCTTTTTATAATTAGTCAAAGAAAAAAAACATGAATGCAATTTTAGATGACTTTAACATCAGCTCTCAATGTTACGACACACTTCACTTACATGCGGGAGGGAAGCCAACAAAACAAACTACTTCCGTTCAGTCCGTCAAAACCAACATTCCCATCTGTAACTCCCCATTGTCCCAAAGTTCCGTCACTACAACGTCATCTCGCAGCGCATATTCACAAAAGAAGAGCGGATGGAAACAGGTATAAGTCTCATGTCCGTTTTTCACAAAATTTGCACGTACTGACAGTAGTCACTTGACTACTATCAGCACATGTTGACCTAATTAGAAAACTCTAACCACAGTTGTGATATCCTGAAGGGCTTTTTTTTTCTTTTCTTCCTGTTGTTTCGGTTCTGTCATGGTTTGTGGGTTTCTTTTTGGGGGAGGGTTGTCTTTTGTGGCCGGTGTTTTGTTGTGTTTTCCTTGTCTCCCTTTGTCTCATATAGTGTAATAACGGTCCACCTGTCTTTGTTCTCCCCTCCCCATTGTGTCAACCAATCAGTGCCTTGTGCCACGTGTCTTTCCCAGGTGTTTCGTGTTGGGTAAATCAGTGTGTGTGTGTAGTGTGAGTCTCTTGTCTTTGTTTAGTTGGCCTGGGCGCATTGTTGTATGTTTGGGTGTTGCGTCTCGGCCTGCCACACCTTGTTGTCATTGTTGAATCCAGTCCAGCCACGTCAAGTCGAGTCCAGCCATGTCGAGTCCAGCCACGTCAAGTCCAGCCACGTCGACTCTTGTCAAGTCACGTCCAGTCCAGCCACGTCTAGACCAGTCAAATCACATCCAGTGCAGTCATGTCTTGACCAGTCCAGTCACGCCACATCCAGTCCAGTCACGTCTAGCCCAGTCACGACACGTCAAGTCCAGTCACGTCCAGTCCCGTTGAGTCCAGTCACGTCATGTCATGCCAAGTCAGGGTTGCCAGCTCACCTCCTCGTTTTGGTTTAATAAACACTTCATGTTTGCTTCGTACCGTGCTTCCCTACATTTGGATCCACATTTCTTCAACCCTCTACGAAACCCATACAACTTCCTAGATTGCAGTTGACATGATCTAATGTGTGACTAAACCACATATAAGGTGGGAAATATTACAAAATTAGAATGTGTTGCTTGGCAAAGACAAAAAAAAGTGTATTTATTACCTTCAATAAGTGCAAATGCTGTCAATGCATGTACTTTTTACATAATTTGACATCATTCTTTCCTGAACCTGCTTGTCTGTCACTGCTGCAGTATGTGTCCTTTTGAGCAATGGGCATTTCCCTTTCTGGTCTGTGTACTACTGCAGTTCTCCATTCGTACTGGCTTGTGTGTACATGTATTTGTCTTTTTGTGTGTATTTTGTGCATGCAAGTGAGTGTAAATGCATTTATGCAGCATAGAGCTACATGGAGGAATGGTCAATAATGACTCAAGGCGCTTCGCTATGTTTTGTCCTACTCCACTCTAATCCACCTGCCGCATACTAACATTGTCTGCAGTGTGTGCGTGTGCACGTGTGTGTGTTTTATGTGTGTGTGTATGTGCCTCTATTTATGTCTGTATTACAGCATATATTTTTGACACTATGGATTCACTCTTGGCAAGTAATCAGTTCAGTTCTTATCTTTGGTCAGTCCATTTGTGGATTCACAGTCAATAGCTTCAATTAGTCCCCATATAATACACAATGAACCCACAAGTGGACTCTTTGTTCTCGTAAAATTGGGTGGCTTTGCAGTTTTTCACTGAAATCAGAATTGCCTGCGAGACAATAGGAACAGATGAAAAATGCTGAATCCAGCCTATTGTTGCATTTATCACTAGTGTGTCTCTACTGGACACCAATTCATATCAAAGCATTTGAGATAAGGTTTGAGCACAATAGCGTATGATGGGCACGTTCAGCATTTTTTTACGCTTACTAAGTTGTCTACCAGCGCACCCCTTGCCAATCTCCATCCAAAACATGCTCTTCATCTAAGAGAGTTACCTTGGCTCCCTGTGTCGCTTCAATATTCTATAATTGAGACATAGGTGAAGGGGAGATGAGCTGGGAGTCAGGAGAGATAAGATGGAGTGATGCAGAGAGCAAGTAGTAAAATAAATAAATAAATAATAAATATCAAAATGAAGAAAGAAAAAAAGCTTAACCGGGATTCAACCACTCTGTCGTCTAAAAATGACTTACTGTACAAATTAGCTTACAGCTATGTGCTCCTTGTACGCGTCACTTTTCAGGAGACCTCAAAAACGAGATGCCTTTTCAACAATTGACATTGCATCATCAAAGAGAACAAGCCATCTTCAACACTTCACACTGGTCAATAATTCGTTAAAAAAAATGACACTCACACATCTGGACTGACCAGAATGATAGATTTTTTAAATAATATTTAATTTGCCAAATTGGGACTGTTTTGGTCTGTTTTGCATTTGTAAGACATTGGTGACAGCTCAGTGCATTTTTCTTTTCATATTAAGAGCTATCTAATCTTTAACATGAAGTAACTTTTTTAAATGCAACTTGACACCAGTCTCCATAAATATACGCAATATTATAACATTTATTACTGCTAAATTTTGACGTGGAAGTGTCTGCTGCGTTGCGACTGGAATTCCCCCAGTACAGGCTTTCCAAGTAAGGGGCGGTCATTAATCGCGTGTTGAAATAATTAGTCGTGCTAAAGGAACTTTAACTCAAAGTTAACCCACTAATTTTGACACCCCTAGTTAAAATGCATCTTTTCAGATCTGCATACAGCACAGTAGAACACGTTTAATATAGTTGGGGTGGGACACATAATTTTAGATGTATTGTGATAGATTGGGTAATATTTGTAATTAATACAGAACATTTCATTAAATAAATAATACAATAGCGGTGAAAAGAAATAAGTGGAATGCAAGAAGTGTGGCTCCTTCATAAAAGTGAATGTGGTGCATGTAGTGTAAGCGAGCAGGCTGGAGTAAAAGGAGAAAGCTACAGTGGATAAGCCATTTCTGATTGTAGCAACTTAAAAAAACAGTTATTGTTGTTAAAAAATAAACATTTTCAAAGAATGCAGATGTATTTTTTTTATGTCTATAAGAATAACCGTAAAAACGCGTTTTTTTTCTCAGACTATAATCGTACACCAAAATCTGAAACCGTTGCACACAGAATCAACACTGCTTGAGAGACATTGCCGAAGTGGGCATCTGTCAATGTATTCGTCAGTCTGTCTGTCCGTGGCCCGGTTAGAACAAAAACCCACTTCCGTCACACTCTGTGAATGTTTATATATTTATTTATTTTATATTCCGTCAATATTGACGGAATGCCCACTGAGTAACATAGGCAGCGTAAAACTAATGTGGCCTAATTTCTGACCTCACCTGGACTCCAAACTTCAAGCAGCATATCTGGGCCAACATCCTATCTGCTGCCTATGGACTTGAGTCAGAGTGGAAGGCTGCTCTTTTTGATTGCCGTTCCTAATCAGAAGCAGCATCCCTCTGCTCATTAACAAGACACGCGTTAGCCCGAGGGTAACTGCCTCATATGTCAACCACAGATAAAGATGCCATCTTCTGCTTGACTGAATAAACCACTATTAAAACTTCATGCAAATTGACTCGCAATGATATTCAAATCGGAAGACAACAGGGAAGCTCAAACCCTGAGGCGCTTGGCCTCAACGTTGGCCCACATTCTACGGCCTTATTAAATGGAATAGAGATTTTAGATACTGCCTGTTTCAGGTCGGTAAAATATGTGAAATGCAATATAACTAAATGTTATGATAGGTGTGGTGACAACTATTCACAAGCAGCGTCTTTATCAAAAAGATTTATGTTTATGGTTGCAATAAACAATTATCGTCATCATCATTTTCTGAATTAACTCTAGAGAATATTATAAAATACATATAAATCAGATGTGATTTGAGATTAGATTTTATGTCTGTCCATGCATGTATCCATTTTCTCTACTGCTTATCATCACTATCCTCACATGTGACTTTGGGTGAGAGGCAGACTGGTTGCCAGCCAACCATGGACCTACTTTGAATAATAGTAATAATTGGAAATGAATAGATGTTGGCCAATAAGATAACTCATTCATCCTTCATCACCAAAATATTTAAAGTAAAGTAAAATAAAATGAAACATTTTCCAGTCTCTATATAGCAATATATAATCACTATTTGTAAAGATGATCTAAGTATTCCTTGTCTTGTTAAAGACCTCATTAGTTGGGTTTCCATCTACCCATTTTTATCCAAATTTTCAAGAAATGCGAAAATAAAACTGAATAGAAATGCTAGAAATTTGAAAAACGACCCAAAATTCGCAAAAAAGTTCTTATGCTTAGAGGGGATGTATTTTAAAGCGAATCGAAAAAAGGAAAATGCAAATGTTGGCTATGGAAACAGGTTTTGTGAATAACCGCTAGGACCAGATACACGTCACACGTACGTTTGTAGTCCCAAAGCAATGTCGGACGATAAAAGTAAGGTATGTTTGGTGGGGATGACGAAACAGAAATCTTTTTGGAATTAATTTAAGAAGTGAATATTAATGCTATTTTAGATTGGAAACAGCAAAGAAACGCTACGGGTTATCAAGAATTACAAAAGAAAACTTATACGACGTCATCGCACGGCGCAGTCTTCTTCTTCTTCTTTTAAATTACTGCTGGATCACAACTCTATGGTGTATACCGCCACCTACAGCGGCGGAGTAACCTCTCACTATTCGTCAAAGAAGAACAGATGGAAACGGGCATAAGTCGCACGTCCGTTTTGCGCATTTTCAGTAAATTTGCTTAAAAGATTCGAAACAATTGGATTGAAAACTGACTAATGGCACCGGAAAGCGAAAATCTCATCTTTTCCAGTTTAATATGCATCAGAACATCTCGAAGCCAGCTATTATGCATCAAGGTAAGAGCATGTTTCCACGTAAATAATTAAGCATCTCGTCAGCAGAGTAGTAAAGGCCAATACTTGACGTTCAGCCACTGGCAAATTTGGTGCTGAATGAGGAGGGCAACCAAAGAGGGCTGTGCATGGTTTGTCGAAGATCTGATGCCAGAAACTGCTAAGACAAGACCAAAATGCATGTGTATGGTTAGCCGATGATTGTTTGCATCAAGTTATTGCTATTGTAAGTGTCATTGACCTCAGGGTAGATATAAGCAAGGCTTGCGTTTGTGTAATGTACCCTAAAAAGAACCTTGCATTGAAGATGACCCTACTTACAGAGATTACATATTTGCACCCATTGATCAGCTAATATTGACATTCCAATCTCCTCTTCCCACTTCCGCTTCACAGAGTTGAGCAATTGAGGATCGAGGGATCCCATGGAATTATAAATACTAGCTATGGCGCGCCTCTGAGCAGGGTCTAGGGCAGAGGTGGGCAATCTCGGTCCTCAAGGGCTGGAGTCCTGCAGGTTTTGATGATTGATTCCAATCAACAGGATCATTATCAGGCTTATGCATAGCTTGCTGATGAGCTGATCATATATAAGCTGTGTTGGAGAAGGGCAACATGCAAAACCTGCAGGATTCTGGCCCTTGATGCCCACCTCTAGTCTAGGGTGAGCACTTGGTCAGCCAAGGACCCAGGAGGCTGGTTTGGGAAGTTAGAATAGGTAGATCGTATGAAGTGTCTAGCTTGCAAGAAACGAAAAAAGTGTGATTGAGGTCAATCATATCGGTGTACGAGATCCTGAAAGTCAGCAAAACGGTTGTCTATGTAAAAGTCACTCTTCCGCGCCAGGCCTTTGCATCGTGAACTGGCAAAAGTAGGGTCAGAACTGGATGAAAAAGGGTGCTTTTTAACAATAGGAGCAAGAGCTGATGGTTCGACCAAGCCATAATTTTTGCGGAACCGAGTAAAAATTTTCAAAGCACAGAGGACAACATTGTTCTGAGAGACACTGTGCACCCGAAGCGGCAGACGTGCGGCAATGAGAGAATATAAAAAGAGCATCGAGGACCTCAACTCAATTTGGGCCCAAGACAGGCGGGCATGTGTCTAGTCCGCTTTCCAAGCAATGGTTAAATTTGATGATGTTACATGCCCAGTATCTTAATAAAACTAGGTAGCGCAAGGCCACCTAGACATTTTGGCAATTGCAGTATGGTCTTCTTAATACGTGGGGGTTTGGTAAGCCACAAAAATGAAGAGATGAAGCGATCCAGCTGGGGAAAAAAAGATGCCAATCAACAGGCGTTATCAGGCCTATGCAGAGCTAGCTGATGAGCTGATTATATATCAGCTGTGTTGGAGAAGAGAAACCTGCAAAACCTGCAGGAGTCCGGTCCTCGAGGACCGAGTTTGCCCACCCCTGCTCTAGCATAAAAAACAAACAAACATATAGATATGTTTTTGGGACCATGGTAATATTTAAAATACAATGTATTTATACATTTTTGGGAGCAAATGAGTTAAAAAAAGTTACCAAAAGCCGGAGTGACAAACACACCTAAGTAAAGGAATCATCGTGGCGTAATCTTAAATGGGAAGGTGTGCATTTAAGACGTTCTAAACTGGCAGTTGATTGTGAGAAGTTTGCTTTCACCAAAATTCAATTTATAACCCGAATATTTACCGAATTTTGTCAAGATGTCTATGACAGTATACATATACTGTATATGTGGTTATAAAACCTAAAATATGAATACTCATTTTGTTTAGGCTATATTACAAATATAATATTAATACATAACTATATCTAAAGTATATTTAAACAAAAAATCTCGCTTAGGTTACCATTACTGGTGCATTGTTGTTTAATCCCCCGCTAATTTCCTTCACTTTCACCTCCCTACCCGTTTTTTTCACTGTTATATTTACTTACACGTTACCTCATATTTTACACAAATTGCATAAACCACCTAACCACTTTGATTCTATCCTATGACAGGCTAATATTAACAAATAGCCTATACAGATATATACACAGGAATGAGTCTATATTGTGTGTATGCATAAATTAGTTCTGGTTTCCTGGAATGTTTGTGGCGCTCGCTCACAGGCAAAAAGAATACAAATTTTAGACCATCTATTAAAATTATTATAGATATACAGATATTTGCCTCCTACAAGAAACCCACCGACAAAAATCTGAAGAAAAATTACTTATTGATAAGAATTTTAGCCAAGCGTACTCTGCCCCTTGTAACAGTAAACAGAGAGGAGTCTGTATACTCATACATAAGAATTTATTCTTTACTCTAAATAATACAATAACAGACCCTGAGGGCCGATACATTATTATTCAGGTGTCTATATTTAATAAAATATATACATTTGGTAATTTATATGCCCGTAATAAGGATCATACGGCCTTTTTCCATGAATTTTTCTCTCAGCTATTTGATTTAGCAGCGAACTCTACTATTATTATTGGAGGAGACTTTAACACAGTCTTAAATCCATTAATAGATCGTTCTAATAATACAACATGTCTAAGGCGATTACAATCTACTAAAGTAATAGGGGAATATATGGATGATTTTGGCCTCGCCGACAGCTGGAGACTTAAAAACCCAAATAAGAAGGAATTTACCTTATTTTCCGCTGTGCACCGGTCTTTTTCAAGAATTGATTATTTTCTTACAAATAACTCTATTGCTGATAAAACTGTTACAAAAATACATCCTATTATTATTAGCGACCATGCACCAGTCTCCCTTTCCCTACAACTTGATTATACCTTTAAACCACCCCCGACATGGCGTTTTAACATCTCACTGCTAAACGACGCAGAGTTTGACAAAATTATAAGAAAAGAGTGGGCAGACTTTTTGGAAATAAATGACTCTCCAGACTTATCTCCATCTATTCTCTGGGAAGCTGGGAAAGCAGTAATTAGAGGTAAAATTATATCATATTCATCTTATAAAAAGAAACAGGATGAAAAATTAGAAAAAGACTTGGAAGATAAAATTAAACAACTGACGGATGAGTACGCAATAAACCCAAATAACCAAATATGGACTGACTTACAAAATACAAAAATACAGTTAGACGATATGCTATCTAAAAAGACAGAGTTTATAATACAACAAATGACATACAACAACTTTGAATATAATAACAAATCAGGTAAATTTCTTGCAAACCAACTTCAACGCAATTGGGAAAAATCTCTTATTGAATCTCTTATCTCTTATCTCTTATTGTTGTTGCTATTAAAGCGACAACTGGTGAATGCATACAATCACCAGAAGAAATTGATCAAATTTTTTATAACTATTATCGCAACCTATACTTATTGAGCCGCTTGCATTAGCTATACGCCAGGAAAGAAGGATTCAAGGAATTCACTCTAGGGTAACAGAACATAAAATTAATCTATATGCCGATGATATTTTACTTTATTTAGAAAAGCCTGCTATTTCGTTAGGGGAAGTATTTAACTTAATAACTTAATTCTCACAGTTATCAGATTATTCTATTAACTGGACAAAATCAACACTTCTACCTATTACAGAAAATTCATGGAACCCTGCAAGCCAGGACCCACACTACTAGAACTAGAACATAAGGATTGTAATAACCTCAGACTTCTAGATTTACTCTTCATTACAACATCGATTAAGCGACACAATTGTTTTAAAAACCCAATGATTTCCGCCACCCTGACTGCCTGGTGGAAGGCACAAGAAATTACAAAAGCCCAAGTGGAGCCCTGCGGGCTTTCTCCCCTATGGCATAACCCCGACTTTCAAGTTAACAACCAATCATTTTATTTAGGTGTGTGGGAGCAGAAAGGAATTACACATCTCCACCATCTCTTCTCAGATAATATGTTTATATAATATACATCCTTGCTCCAAAAATACAAAATAAAAAACAGATTTTTTTTTACATTATCTGCAAGTTAGAAGTATGATAAAGAAACAAATTCCAACACTTCGGGGTATGCTCCAACCACCTGTTTGTGAAAAGTTTGTGAAAACGTATTTAAAATGACAAAACACACAAATTTACAACTTATCCAATATAAAATTATTCATAGAACATACATTACTCAATATATGATGAAGAAAATGGGACTCTCAGACTCCGACATTTGTCTCCAGTGTTTACAAAATACTACAGACACTTATTTTCATGCTTTATGGTTATGCACTCCGGTTATGTATTTCTGGACTAAAGTCTTAGAAAAACTTGACTGTAGGATACCTTTATCTCCAAACTTGTGTTTGCTAGGTGACCTAACAACAACTGACTTACCACATAAACAGTTTCAATCTACACTTGTAGCCCTTACTATCGCAAAAAAAAAACCAATTCTTGTTAACTGGAAAAATAAACAAACTCTGAATATCGACCAATGGTCTAACCTCCTCATAAATCACATTTTAATGGAAAAAATATCTGTCTCAAATACAAATCAAATATCAAAATTTATATAATATTTTAACCTAAATCTGGTTACTTAATTCTGCCTGTTAGCGAGAGACACCACATCGCGATAACTTACATTACTGTTTCTGTATTTGGCAATTTGTAACTAATGGTTGTGTTTTTATAGTCAGGAACCCAGTTGCTGCCAGCAGGATCGAGCAGACTACATCAAACGACACCTTAATCACCAACTCCTCAAGATTCACCTCCAATGGTTACTAAGGGTTAATATTCGGATTCACTGCATGCCAGTGGGTTAATTCTATAGGTGCTGTCCCCCCCTGGCTGGGCGTGGGCTGCTCTGCCCCTCTGTTGGCTGCTGGGTGGCGGCTGCGTCTTGGCCGTTCCCTGGGTCTCTTGGGGGGTGCTGCGTTGCGGGGCTCTCCCTGGTGTCCGGGACGGCAACGCGGTTCGGGGCCTGTGGGCCGCCGGGGTGCCCCGTGGTTCCCTCTCCCCTCCCCCTTGCTGCCTGTCCCTCCTCGTCTCTCCCCGCCCGTCCTCCACCTCCCTGTCCCTTCTCCCTCGTCACCCTTCCTCCTCCTCTCCCCCTCTCTCTCTGCGGTCCTGCCGCTGCCCCTTGCGCTTCTTGTCATCTCCTTCCCCCATCTCTTTCCCCTCCCCTGTCCGCCTTCCTCCCCCTCCCCTGGGCCGGGGGCTCCATCCGTGGCCCGGGGCTCTGGGGGCCGGGCGGGTGGGTGGCTTTGTGTTGTGCCCGCCCCGCTCCGGTGGACCTCCTGGCACCTTGGGCGGGCCCCAGTATCTGGGGGGCGAGCCCTATCACCCCGCCGGGCTGGTCCCATATGCCCGCCGGGGTCCCGGTGGGGGTTTGTTGGGCGGGTGCGCCTCCTGCCCCTGCCTGGGGGCGCTGGTCGCTCCTCTTAACTCACTGCACTAGTTTTTCACAATACACTTTGTTTATAGACATATAGGGCACATAACACACGTTGAGGGGGTGGGGGGGTGGGGGGGTTGGATACACCCTCTTCGCCCTACAACTCCCCTCCCCAATTTTAATGTCTGGGGGTTTGGGGGCCTAGGGGCAGCTAGGGCTGGGTTGGGGTGGATGGGGGGGCGGTGGGTCGTGGGGGGAGCGGGGGCTGGGGCTGTGAACCGGTGGGGTGCCTGGCCTGCAGTGCCCCGTCCTGCTGCGTTGGGCTGGGGGCGCGGGCCGTGTTGGGGTGGGGGGCGCTCCTGGCTCCTGGGTTTGCTCTCTGGCCAGTGGCCCCTGCGGGGCCCGGGGGTTGTCCCTTGGCGCTGCCGTAGCCTGGGGGGCCCTGAGGTGTTGCGCTTGCTCTGTCCTGCAGGGGTCGACAGCTCCCCTCTTTGGTGGAGATTTTCATGCATGCCAGATCCACCACACCAGCATCTATCGAAACTCAACCCAATCTGCTTCTTCCTCTGGTCGTTGAATCCGTGGAGGCTGGTGTCTGTGGATCTCACTCTGCTTCATCTCCTTTGGTCTCTTGAGGTCTCCCTAATTTGTTGAAATTTAGATGTTTCTGGGGTTGGTGAAATACTCTGGTTGGTAACCCGGTGGGTAGTAGGTAATGTCTGGTCGGTGCTGGATTTCACTTTCCTTTCTTTTCTTTGATCCTTCCTCAAGTCTCCTGACAACCTCACGACTCTAGCTGGATTCTGAAGTATTTTAGGTGAACGGTATGGGATTTTTAATAGGCTTTAGGTGAACTAATGAATGCACGCTCACACGCACGCACACACACACGCACATGCACATACACATCCTCACCCACATCCAAAATAAAAAATAAAAAATAAATAAAAAGAGAGCAATGATGATGACATTTTAAATCGGTAAAATTACCGAATGAACAATACTGAGCTCTCCAGAAAAAAATTAAAAAAAAAAAAAGATGTCTATGACAGTAGTAATAGACCACGAGGGGTTTGACAAGTAGAGCAATAGATTGTCACGTTCTTTGATGCTGGCTCAACTGAGCTGGAGTGGTAGTACGACGTTTTTGTACATTATTTTCTCAATTTCCAAAGTTGTTTGTAGAGTATTGTTGGGAATGGAACGTTTAGTGATGCTCAGCCATTCAATGACCAACATCTCTTATTAGTAGTGAATGGTGAATGTTGTTCTGTTTTGTAAAACCATTGTCAGCATTTTGAAATGATCTACCATTTTCACTGAAGCAACCCCCTTCGCTCCCGGCTGTTTTACTGGATTTTGAAAGGCCTACAGAATATTGTGTTTTATTGCTAGAAAAACATGAAACCTACCAAAAGAAACATTTGAGTCTCTTCTTTTAACAGGAAAAAAGTATATTTTTATCTGTTTCCATTTTACAGCAGTTAGCATTAGAATATAGCTAAGTTTCATTATTATTTACAAACCTGTTGAAAAAACTGGCAAAAAGAGCTTGTTGCAACATGGCCCTCGCTGATCTCTTATACACTGCTGCCACCTGCTGGACCTTTTTTGTATGTAACTATCATTGCTTTAAGCGACCTTTTCAGGTCAGAAGCTGCATCAAAGCCTTCTGTATGCTCTAGCACAGTGGTGTCAAAGTCCGGTCATCGAGTGCCTGAGTCCTGCATGTTTTAGAGGTTTCCCACGTTCAACACAGCTGATTAATATATTCGCTCATCAACAAGCTCTGCAGGAGCCTGATAAGGATCTTGATCATTGAATCAGGTGTGTTGGAGTAGAGAAACCTCAAAAACATGCAGTACACAGGCCCTCAAGGACTGGACTCTGACACCTGTGCTCTAGAATAAAAATAAAAAAAAAACATTTAAAAAACTTACAAATACTGTACGTTTTTGGTAGTGCAGGACAAATTATTAAAAAACATATTTATACGGGTTTGGGTTTGAATGAATTAAGTACAAATTAAATTTTAGATGACATTACTACAGCATTTCTAACATTTGCAATTTGATCGGTAAACCTTAAACTGTTTTATCCCTACACACAATACTAAACGTTGCCAATCAACTAGCAAAAACATCTTTTTGGGAGACTGCATAAATGGGAGAAAAAGATTGTGTGGAATTGATTGTTTGATTAATAGTTGTCATCAAAATGGACTGCAGTACTGTTTGCGGTCTGAAGAAAAACATCAGGTCCTCTTTGAGTACTGCTGAAGTTCTTAAATTATCATTATGTTCACGGGTGGGATGGCATCAATTTGGAATCTACAAAAAATGTGATGCTTTTCCCACAGCAAAATTGAACGGTGCAATCCCTTTAAATCACACAGCAATAACTTGACCATAAAAGTGACTTTTGCATCCTGATTCCTGATTATGGAAATCGAACGCAGATACAGTGCTCATTTGTGTTTCATGGTAATTTGCAGTGACAAGTGGATCAGTCAGTGTTGCTCTGTGGGTAAAACAGAGAGGGCAAGAAGTGGATTAGATAATCAAACAGTGTGCCACTTTAAATAATCTCTGGATCCTCTGGGAGGTGAGATTTAAAGATGGAGCCCTTCGCTTTAATTGTCTGATTTTCCCATCATTATAGTTGAGTGCCTCAGTAATTCAGGTTTATTAAATATTCAGGAGCTACACTGAGGAGGATGACAGAGAGGGAGGCGGCAAAAGCAGAACAATGGAGAAAAAAAAGTGAATGAGTGAGTGGGAAGCAAATGTGGCATTCACTGTCACTGGCTGTTAACAGATAAGAATAACACTTTTGGATTATGACCCACAATCAATGTACAGCACAATTGCACTTAATTTACTGTCATTTTATATTGCTAAGTGCTGCAGTACAGGCACGTATATGAGAACTAACAGGAACAGAGAAAATTTGTTTCAACTTTCTGTACTAAGCGTACATATTTCTCTAATTCTTTTCTGTCATAATTTTTGTGCATGCATGAACACAGGCCATAATGAGCCATAGTCAATACAATACTACTACTACTACTGCTACTACTATTATTATTTTTGGTGTTGTTGTTATCATCATCATTATCATCTAGGGGTGGTGCTATACTGCTACACTGTAGCTCCAGTAAAGCCTCTCCAGGAATTTATTTGATATTCCCAAATATATTTATAAATTACTTTCTCAACACCTCTATGTATCAGATATTATTATTATTGTTATTGTTATTATTATTATTTTATTATTATTAGTTTTTTTCCTTTATTTTATTTTGCATTAGAATTATAGAGACTATGTTTAATGTACAAATGTAGGAAAGAGCTAATTCTATTTTCCTCCGGATGAAAGGATTTTGATAGGCTCACTGTTCGAGATATAAAATAAGGACAATTATAAACGTAAAGCATTGAAGGAAAAGAATGCAAAGTACATATTGTGCTGTTATATAAGGAGCAATACTTTGATCCGGACCTAGATATTGAACAACAAGTGTGAACACAGCCAGAACAGAAGGTCAGAAACTCACAAACTGCAGTGACATTACATTACCCTATGTTACGTTAAACTATGTTATGTTATGCTATGCTATGCTATGCTATGCTATGCTATGCTATGCTATGCTATGCTCTGTTATGCTACACTACATTACAATATGTTTCTGCTGTCCAATGTAAAGCATGAATCTCCTTTTTTTGGGGAGGGAGAAATGTGTGTTAAAAAAAATAATAAATCATCCAAATTGAAGTAGGGCAGTATTTTTGAATATCATGAAATAATTGTAAATTGTATTGTTAAACATTTAAATTGTGTTACTTAATTTTGGTTAAAAAACACAAAAAAAGACAGAACCTTGGAGATCTAGATTAATAATCCATACTAAGGGTGCACCAGTCACAATTTTCTATCTTTTTCCTAATGAGACATGTATAAGCTGACTAAGAGAAGTGTTTAATAGACACATTTCACACACCATTTACCTGCATTATATCTCCAGAGAATGTAGAGACACACGCCCAGTTTTTATTTTTATTTCGACGACTCGCGTCTCGACTACCATATGATCAAATTGTCACAGCTGCTGCCGCCATCCTTGCAAATCGATGAATCAAAATCTTTTCATTTTATGGTTTTATTTCAGTTCTCTCTCTCTGTCGTATATGATGCTACTTTGCTTTCCGTCTCTTCCTCCCTTTCTCCCCCATCCCCCATCTCTGACGGCAGAGCTTGCAATGGTCAAGCCGCTTGACAGATGCACCACCTGATGAATATCAATCAAGGTTGCTACGGAGACAGAGTCAGGCTCCTCTCTTTCTTATCTTTTTCTTTTTCGACCGCGGCCCTCCGACATCTCATGATTTGTAGTTGTTTGCTGCCTAAACCTAAATAGATCATTAAGCTCATGCTGGGTGTGAACAGATTAATATGTTCCTTGAAACAATTTATTGGTACTGTTACTGAGGTGTTACTAATTGAGTAGAAGACCAAGACTGTCTCTGATCACTCCAAATGATCCAGGCAGACAGGCATAGGACGGAAATGTCTATCACCACTAAAATTAAGCACTGCCAAATCTGGGCTGCTCAGAAAAGGACCACAGCTAGTGTAAAACTCCTTTGTTGATGCATGATGAAAAATACTGGTATACCACGTAATTTATTGTTTATTATTATTATTATTTATATTTATTACTCACAAATAAAAACAAAGCATAATATGTTTTATTTATTTATAATGTATTTTTTTTTAAGTCCCACGGCAACATTTCCTCTTGAATTACTGTCAGGAGAGCAGTTTTTTCTTTTCTTATAATTGCTCCAATTTAGCTTCCCATACGGCGCGCATACATTTCCTCTTCCAGCAGCCTGCTCTCCAGTGCTGCTGCTAAACATGATGCTAAGCAGTGATATGACTCCCCATAGACTCGTCGTTATTGGCATTAGTGGCACACCAGCCAGCAGAGGGTTAAGTAAATATTGGGTGAGGCAGCTGCTCTCGGAGTACTGTCATCTGCCTGTGTTCTTGCCTGTTCCCAGTCTGATATAAATCACATGCAGCAATTAGTGCCACCCTGGCCCGGTGCTCTCGTTAAATAGTCCTGCTAGCTGACGAGCAATGCGTGTTAGAACTTCGGCCTGCAAAGATGGATGGATGGATGGGTGCATTGATGGATGGTTCGGAAGGTGTGTTAGTGTGTGTGGATGGATACAAGCCAATAGTACGATGGATGGATGATAGGTGGTTGGATGGATGAATAAATAAATGAATGAATGCCATCATACTGTATAATTGATGACGCATGGATGGTTGGTGGATGGATGAATGGGTGACTACAGATGATGTTGACCATGTAGAGAAACTAGATGAAGCACATAAGCAATTAATCTAGGGACCTTGAATATTCATCATTCAACATGGTTGGTATCAGACAATGTACACACATTCAATTAGTAAACTACAGGTACTAAATCTAGGACCGTTGAAGATACAGGTGTAACAATGGTATTCAACACCTGTGTAATAAAATAAATGCTCAATTGTACAGAAGTAAAACTGATTGAAAATAAGTTTTCATTCTTGCAGTGCACCAAGTGAGCCCTGCTCTTCTAATTTAGGCAACATTATATGAATAAAACAGCATTAGAACATGATGGCTTGGCATGATGACTAAAATGTGTTAATCAAGGATCACAGAGCTGATTTCCACCATTTGTCATGTCATGGCCATGATCTAAAATACCAATTAAACCTTGAATGTAATTTAGCTAGCAACATGGCAACAGTGTCAGAGGACAAAACACTGGCTGCGAGGGAAGAAATACCCATCAGCACCCTGATTACCATATTGCTCTAAATTACCACGATCAACGAGGGAGCATTTAACATGCCGTCATCTAGGTATAAAAAATAGACATAATTGATTTATACTCTCGCTCTCTCTCTCTGTCCCTCTGTAATTTGTGCTACCAGTTGCTGTAGTGCCCATGGTAATTAGGAGGGAATGAGGGAATAATTGGGCATTGGGCACATCCATAGACAAGAGAGCAATTAGAACAGACAGACGGACGGAGTGTTCAGGTGCCGAATCGACATTTCTGAGGGAGAGATGCTGCAACTGTATCAAATAGGCCCTCCCTCCTCCAGCAACACCACCTGACTGCCACTTTCAGACAATAAGGCCAGGGGGTGGGGGCGAGGGCCGGGCGGAGGGAAACAGAACAGGGGGATGGGGAGCAGGTGGAGAATGGTCTGACTTGTAATGTTAACATAAAAGGGGGGGGGGGGGGAACTGTCCAATGCTTTGTATTATTGCATGCTTTGGTGTGTCTTGGTTTCCTTTCATTTACCTTTTTTATAACTAGAAAATGCCATTTGTGTAGAAATGAAACAGTTTAATGTTTTGAATGTCACTTTGAAATGTTATAAATGTGAAATGTTGAATCTGCCATTAGGAATGAATGGTGAAAATTAGGGTACAAAATCGAGAATTGTGGGTAAGGCGTGAATATTTGGAATACAAAAAATATAACCTTGAATGGCATGAATAAATTGGAATGACAAAATTGGATGAATTATGTGGAAGTAGACGCCAAGAAATGGGCGGAATAATATTAATAGGTTTAAAGTATAGGATTAACATATGTGTGAAGGCCACAGCCTTACAGTATACAATATTCTACATAGGAGACATATTTTAAAATATAACCTCCGTCTTACAATAACAACACAATATTTCTGTAGAATATGCTGTTTATGAGCGGGCAAGCGAGAGAAAGGTGAGCTGGTTACTGTGGCAACTAGGAGAGTGACTCCTGGCCTTATGCTTACAGGGAGCTGGGGGGAGGGATAAAAGGATGTAGAGGGAGAAAGGAGAGTGTATGTAGCAGAGGGAGGGATGATGATGGTGGTGAGGTTGGAGGAGGCAGATCAGAGGGAGGTGTCAGTGAGTTACTGCGCACAGTTTCACTCTCTTTTTTTTTCCTCCTCATTTTTCTTTCTTCTTTTGATTCTTTTTTTTCACCGTAGCAGAAGAACAAAAGATGCTGTCTGCTGAATGGTGGCTGCTCTGGATTGGACTGTCAGTGCTCCTGACTAACAACCTCAGTTAGGTTGCTGCCCTCACGCCCAGACACCTCACACACCTCAGACACCTCACCTTCACAATTCAGCCATCCCTAAACTACTGTTGATTTGATTGTAAGGATAGCAGCATGTCGCTCATTTTCTTAATTTTCTAGTATTTCTAGAGGTGGTATAGTTTTTTAGGCCTGTTGTGATGACAAGTGTAAGAGGATAGTAAGCACCCTTTGACCTTATGATAGGCGCTCACAGAGAAACAGACTGCCAGAGACAAACAAAGCCATGGGGTGTGTGTAATGACTATGCTGCCCCCTATGGTGGGGATGACCTTTTAAACAACAACAGACTCTCACTATTGCGGTGCCGACTGGGAGATGTCAAATGAGTGGAACTTACTAGAAGGGAGAAATGGAGCATGCAAATAAATTTACAGCTACAGACATCTAAGCACAGGGACATAAGGTTCTTGCTTGTTTCCATTTATTTTTTGCTTATGTTGTGACTTTCTCCCATGAGGGAATGACCTTCTGGCTCTGGATGTGTTCAGACTTGTTGTCCAGTACTAAGGTCCGGATCACAGCATGCTCACTTGATGTTCAGACACAAAGCTTCTAAAATGCATTTCATCTCAGAAAAGCATAGGTCAAAACACATTCAGGTACACATGTTGTGTATCTTGGAATGGCTTGCCATCATCCGTGAAGAACAAGGGTTCCCTTATCACTTTTAAAATTGCCCTAAAGGGATGGTTAAGGGGAAAAGGAGTCAGGGAATAGGTAGAGAGTTTATTTTGGGTTTGAATTTGAAAATTGCTTTGTTATATAGTCTTTTGAAACTGTATATTGTAGTGATTTATGGTATTGTCAATTTAGCTTGTTATTGTATTTTGAGTATGATCCCTCATGCCATCTTCTCTGTGTGGAGGCACACCCACAGATTTCTTGTATGGACATTATGCACATACATTCATGGACATGCTAGCACATGGACACACACTAATGCACTCAAGGGGCCACAGTGGAAATAAGCCCATGGCTTTATTGTGTTTTTATCACTTTGGCAGCAGATGTGTCTTATATTTGTAAACATGCTTTGTTGTCAATAAATATTTCAATCAATCAAAAAAATATGTTGATGTCAGTTGATATGCAGTTACTATGTCTCTTGTGGTGCTGAAGTTGTCAGTTGCTATGCAGTACAATGTTCTTTGTATGTGACACTCTTAGGTCGAGTATTTTAGGGTCTGTATTTGCGACTCTTATTTTGTAATATATGCCTGTATTCTGTCATATAGAAGTGTGCTTTACCCTAGCAAGAGTTACTGAATGACACTTTAATGACACTTCTCTCACAATATCGAGTTGCTGTGTTGAAGAGCATCCCTACTCTTCCATGTATGCTTCTATGCAAGCTTTTCTTCCATGTTTTCAAAGTTATAACTTACAGTACTTGGTTTCAACCAAGCACTGTAAGTTATAGGCCAGTAGTGTGCAAACTACGGCCCGCCATCCATTTTTTAGTGGTCCTCATGTCAAAATCAATATTGAGATATTCATACATTCCTTTGAAATGATATAAAATACATTGTTACAGCAATTTTAAAGTTAATAGTTAACTATAGGCATATAATGATTACATTTTACCTTTGACACCATTGTGATGTAAGTTTGTATGAAATATTAGGCATTTTGCTGGCTTTTTTTTTGGGACGTGCGTGAGTATGTGCATGTGCGGGTGTGTGTGTGCATATGTGCGTGCGTGTGAGTGTGTGCTCATTAATTCACCTAAAACCTATACCGTTCACCTAAACCGAATACTTACACGACCCGAGGAAGGATCAAAAAAAAGAAAGAAAAAAGAAATCCAGCACCGACCAGACATTACATACTACCCCCCGGGTTACCAACCAGAATCTTTCACCAACCCCAGAAACATCTAAATTCCAACAAATTAGTGAGACCTCAAGAGACCAAAGGAAAGAATGAGGAAAGGAAGGAAGGATAGATGAAGCAGAGTGAGATCCACAGACATCAGCCTCCACCGATTCAACGACCAGAGGAAGAAGCAGATTGTGTTTGAATTTCGGTAGATGCTGGTGTGGTGTATCTGGCATGCATGAAAACCTCCACCAAAGAGGGGAACCATCGACCAGGATAGAGCAAGCACAACCTCCCAGGGCCCACCAGGCCGCGGCAGCGCCAAGGCACGACCCCCGGGCCCCGTAGGGGCCACTGGCCGAAGAGCAAACCCAGGAGCCAGGAGCGCCCCCCACCTCAAAACGGCCTGCGCCCCAAGCCCAACGCAGCAGAACGGGGCACGGCAGGCCCACCAGGCACCCCACCGGCCCACAGCCCCCGCTCCCCCCGCGACCACCCCGCCTCCCGCAACACACCACAACCCAGCCCCCGACGCTCCCAGACACCCCCCCAAATCGATCCCACCCCCGCCAGTCCCCCAAACCCAGAGGACTCCCCGTACACAGGCATCGTATCGTGCCGGAGAGGGGCCGGACAGCGGAGCGGCGAGGGCACCCGCGCCCATCCCACCTCCAGCCGTGTGGTGGGGCGGAAAGGTAGATGAGAGCACTGGGAGACGGGCAGCACCCCTGAACCCCAGGCCTAGCAGGGAAAGGTCCCGGTCGTCACGCCAGCGTACCTAGTGAAAGCTAACCCTGTTACTGAGTTTGCCAGCTCGCGAACTGGCGAACTCTACCCCTACACCGTGGATGTGACACCACCCAGTGTATATATAAGTGTGTGTGTGTGGTGCATTAATATTGGGAGCAGGTGAGATGGAGCAGAGGGAAATTATATCCCCCCGCACCGATGAACCTGCTTCCCAGACGTGTCGGTTGCAGGTTATTTTTCTAACGCAGAGGTAAAATGCCCGGTTCAGTATGACCTCGCCTCTCCCCGTGTGATTATCGCGCCCCTCTCGTCCTAAGCTGACTGATGCGCACACCGCCCACAAAACTCTGGAGAGCTGCGTTCAAGCACTTGAGCGCAAGACTGGTCAGCCTTTGCAGTACAACCATGTCTTCTTTGAATAGGGAAATTCTTGACTAAAAATTTTAAACAAAATGGCCGCACGAAATTGTAGTGGAGTGTGGTGGTGGGGGGTGGGGGGGACACAGAGTGGGATGCGAACCTTTCTGGGAATTTAAGACAGCCAACTGTCATTGTACTTTGGCATTGAAAATGTAAGGATAATTTATTGCTTTGAATTCATTTGAACAGAAGGTTTACTGATAAAGGCTACTTTTATCACTGTACTGCGAGCATGGAGGTTTCAGAGAAAATGGCCGTGTGTTTAGTCAGCATAGGCGGTGCGGGGGTGGGTACGCAAGTTGTGGTCCTTGCATCTTTCAAATGTCCATAGCAACTAGTATCTTAGGAAAAATATATCGACCCCAAATTTTCAGAAACTGTTAAAAGATCACTGGAAAGTAAATTCCAATAACAGGTCAGGACATTCGAACCCTGTAAAAGTTTTGTGACCTCTTAAAGATGCAATCAAAATCTTGAAACATCCCAAATTGTTGGCATTATCACCTTTAACAGGTGTTACAAATAACCCCAAAATAAATAAATAGTAAAACTACTATAATACATAATTGCTCATTTTGATTGGTATTAGTGTGTTTAGGCGGTCGGTTAGCACGTCCGCCTCCCAGTGCAGAGGACGTGAGATTGAGTCCGGGCTTCGGACTTCCTGGGTGGAGTTTGCATGTTCTCCCCGTGCTTGCGTGGGTTTCCTCCGGGTACTCCGGTTTCCTGCCACATTCCAAAGACATGCATGGCAGGTTAATTGAACACTCCAAACTCTCCATAGGTGTGATTGTGAGGGTGGATGGTTGTTCGCCTACTGCCCGAAGCCAGCTGGGATAGGTTCCAGGGTTCCCCACGACTCTTGTGAGAACAAGCGGTTAAGAAAATGGATGGATGGATGGATTAGTGTGTTTAATAAAGTGGGACAATGTCAAAATGGACCTTGCATCATTCCATTTCTCCATGTGCGGCCCTCAAAGGAAAATGTTTTGACACCCTGTTATGGATGTTTTAAAAGGACATATAGAATTATTATATTTTTCAAATCTCACATTTTAGGTTGCTGGGATTCAATTACGGTGTGCTTGGGCACCCCAAAAATGGGCTTGAAATGCCTATGATTCAAATGTACAAGCAGTGCGTAAGGTTGCTAATCACTCCCATCTGTTCATATCCCGAGGCGCTACTCGGGCAGTTAGCTACTGTCTAAGCAGATGAGGTTTCGCTGTGTTGTTTTTTTCCAAGATAAATATAATCTAAATAAATTTAAATAATTGAATGACAGGGCTGGATATAAGAAGAAGCAGTTTCCAAGGGAGCATTTATTATGCACCTGCCTGAGATCATGGCTCTCATTCCAACTATGTGCTTATTAGCGTTCGCTTACCTCTGGGCCTTTGCGCCGTCCCTTGAGAGGCATCTGCTAAACAGGGGTCCGCTAAGCTTGCTGACATTAGAAGGCTTGCAATGGCTATTAAGATATTGTGTAATGTTATAGAACATTAGGGTGGTGGTTATATTCCAATATAACAAAGCATAAACAATATTTTATTGGTTGGTGCTTTTATACTGTTATTCTTAACCAAATATTTTAATTAAATTCTGTAACTCATTATGGATGCAGTTTATTGGGCAGAGTTGGAGTATGGAGCTCATTTAAATACTCTGTAGGAATAAATTATTATTTCACTTATAGCAGTTTATTCTCCTCACTTTTTTGCCGTGCAATAACTCCCACATGAAACTTCAGATTTACTCCGTTCAAATCAACTTGTTTAAAAAATTCACGCCTACCTGGGATTATATCGTCTGATTCCACATTATTTAGCGTATTCACACAATTTAATGTTAAATATCAACTTTTCCCCGTTCATTTTCAATGGGACAGACAGTGAAAATTTTGTAGAGCTTTCCACGCCCACTTCCATACATACAATTGATCAGCATTCCCAGCTGTTTGATACTGCTTAGTGGCACAGTTGGTAAAGTGCATTGTCCAGTAACCAGGAAGTCGTAAATTGGACTCGTGTGATACACATGCTTACCAACTGACTATCATATCAGGAAACACATTATAATTTCACTGAAAGGATTAAAGGCATGTGTCCCCATTCAGCATTGATTGCTTTCAGTATAATGCTATTTTATTCAAAAATAAATATGCCATAAGCCATGATTTTCAATAAGATAGGTCAGAACCGTAGATAGATAGTTTGGCCAACTCTGTTTCAGCACTACTATGCTGTGATTGGTCAACTGTTGGTCACATGACACATGGACGCCATGTTGCTCCCTGCTGCTGCGATTTCATAATGTTTTGCGATAGGTGTTTCTGCAGCATTGTCATCATTTTGACTATGAGAGCGGCAGTGAAACACTTAGGGTGAATTCTCAGTGCAAAGATGTTTTGAAGAATCTCTCACCAATACATGAACATTTTGGAAGATTTTATAATACCCTTGGATGGATGGAGTGAGAAAGGTTTGCATTTGACAATATTATGAGTGTCTTTGCCTTTAGTATGATACATGTAGTACTGTTCAAGGTATGCAATTAGTTTTCTTGCAATATGTGAAGGTGTGAGGACGTAAATGCAACTTTTCAGAAGATGCATAATGTTTTCTAGGAACTTTTAAATGTGCACCCGGGCATATTTTCTTCTATAGCAGATTTGCTAAATAATGGAAACAGAATGTTTTGAATATTCCATGTGGATCTGTATCTGTTTTCAGAAAATTTTAATGAGAACTACAACACTATTCTATATAGTGAATTTAACCAGAATGCAGTTGGAAATTTAATTGCAAAAATGTTTTGGAAATAACTGCCATCCCACCGATCTTTTGAAAGTGAGGATGAGAATACTTCCTTGCCAAAATCCAAAGGTATTGTATGAAAAAAGTAGTAAAGCTCAAACCTTGCTAATGATGATCAAAATTGAAATGGAAATCTGTTTTCATACAGTAGATTAATGAATCAAGCAAGACACAACTATTTGCATTGGGATGAATGTTCACTTCCATTATTGTTTACCTTGAAATACAATAATTTGCATGCAGTTATCAGGTATCATGAAATTGGATGTATTGCATGAATGTGAATGACAGGAAAGCAAAAGACCGTTGCCTGACTCTTTCATAATGGATGCATGATAATTTTGCTGAAAGGAAAATTACACTTTATTTGACTTTTGAGATGTACAGTATGCAGTGCCGCTGCTACCCATTTGGGTCCCCTAAGCCTAAAAGTGTGATGGTGCCCCTGCTATTTATTTATGATTTTTTTTGCAGAGTGGGGTGCATTTCTCATGCAATGATAATAGTTTGCATGGCTTAAAGACCCAACCCCAACCTTTAGTTGCACCACGGACTGGTTCAAACAAGTTTTCGCAGTTGGGGTAATCAAAAGATGACACGATTGATTGCTACTTTGGTCTGGTGGCTACACGGCTACTTAATAGCGGCTAAACTGCAAATAGTACCCCTGTACAAACCCCTCTTGCATTGTCATGCTTTCCACATGTTGCTCCACTAGCTTGTTCCAATGATTCAACAGGATTGTTGTGTTAAATGTTTTTGAGTACTTACCTTGCACAACGTCTTAATTTACTCCACGTGATACCGCCCCAAAAGCGACAAGGAAGAACGATCTTGTCAAAACTGTTTCATCTTGGGAAGATGACGCCAAGTCATGGCTTGTTTGGCTGCGCTTCTCCACTTCGGAGCAATTTGTGTTCAGCGTTTTTGTCCTTCTGCAAGAGGTGATTTTGTGTTTGTAAATAAACTGCAGCCGTTGAGGCCAACCTATTACCTGCGCCTGGGTCCTCCCTTCCTCATTGTGTCATACATTACTTGGACAGATTAAAACTGTAAATTAAATTCATTTTTGTTGCTCTGTAGTTGTGACGTGCAATGACAATAACATTCAGATTCAATCTCCAAGACAACTGATGTTGGGCTAATGACATGACGGTTTACGTCATCGATACGGTTTAAGCCAGGTAAATTTGGGACTACAGCAGACCAGGTGGTACAGATTGAAAAAGCATATCCATAAAGCATATGTTCTAAATGTGCCATTCAGGAGCCAACAATTGCAATTGTGTGACTTCAACCATGTAGTGTAAACCCGGCCTACTTCCACTACATTTTGGAGATTTTGGAGAGCACGTTTTCAGGGGTAATTGAGTGAGACTCTTACACCACCCATGATCCTGTTCTTAGACAGATACCTATATGTCTTTTATTGTGTGTACATGTGTTTGCACTAAATGAATTTACATATTTAAAAGAAGATAAGGAGCTTTTTGATACTGAAGAGAAAATAGTGGAAGATGTGGAGGAAGTCAAACAAGCAAAGCCTGGACTGATTTTAATCTGGTAAACTGTCAGAGAGAAGGATTACCCCACCAAATCTCCGGCGAAAATAGAGGCCGCAAGTTATTTACTAGCCTTAGAACCAGCTGCAAACCATCTGCACTTAATTGTAAGACAAACTTTATGAAGATCAACCAGGGATTAGGGCACAAAGCCTCTTATGCTGTAGAATTTGTGTCCCTGCTTCGAGGGAGAGTATGGGAGGCAGCTCGAGACACGTCACATGTGCTTTGGAGGACAGGAACTCTACCGCTCTTGTAAGCGCCACCACAAGTCTCGTAGGCTAATGTTCTCTTATATACACATAAAACAAGTTGTTTAAAGTAAAGTGAAAGTGTCAATGCAAACGGTTGACAGAAGTCTAAATCTAGATCTACGCATGCCTTGGCATCACATTTTAACAGGCTTGAGGTTCTTATAGAAAGAAGCCACACAATTTAGCACAAGCACCCAATTAACCTGGATTTATCCAGATAAATCTCAGTATGAGGGAAAATATCTTAACTGGATACTATTTAGAGGATTCCAACAAAACCAGCATGTGTCATTGTTTAAAGTAGGTCGTTGCACATTATGTTGTTTGTCAGGAGCCATCTGAAGACAGGAGATAAGAGGTTCTGTCCAAGACACTGAATGGGAGGTAGCCAGTGTAATCCTATTTAACAGGATCGAGGCTGAATACGGGGTGGGACATGTCAGAGGGGTCACGCGAGGAGCCTGGCATGGTCAAATTGTGGCTTCTTGGCCCAACTACACTTTTCTGGTTGTGCCCATTTCCTCTCAAGATTGTGTGAAGATTTAGAACACTTGAGGTAAATAAATCTAAAGTCCGTACTTGTTGCATGCCCCTATTTGGAAGAGAAAAAAAAGAAGGCCGGATTTCCTCCTTTAAGGAATGAAAGAAAATTAAAGACAGACCTCTAAACTGTTGACCGCTTTGACTTGTTTTTTTCTTTCCACTGCACTAATTCCTTTCATCTCCATATGTTAAGGAGGGCGTGGAGTGTGTGCCACGTAGGGGGTGTCAGGGATTAAGCCGCCCTGTCTGGACATATGCCTTTTATAATCACACTGGTAGGGCTGCTCATTGTGTCTGTCTGTCCAATGTGGATCTCTGAATACCAGAACTCATTGACCACATCTGTGTCCCAAAATCAAAAATGCACCAACCTACCCTCGATGACAAACTAAGAACAAAATATTCATTTATTTTATTATTTAATTTTATTTTGTTTTTTGTCCATATCTTTGATGATGACCGTATCACCTCAAACTGACGTTGATCAAACCAAGATCTAGAAAACCATTACTTTTCATCATACATGAAACAATTTCAACTTTTTTGTGTTGTTAACTAACTCTAAGGTCCATTTTTTTATGTCCAGCGCAAGCCTAGCGCAAAGTGCAGTTTAACAGTGTGCGTGCATGGATTTTTTTTTCTTTGGGGATTTTCTTCTCTTGGAGGTGGCAAATCTAGGTCCAGAAAGTAAAAACCCTGCCTCCGTTTGGCTTTAGCCCCTGGTGCTAGCTAGCTCCCTAGCAGGTAAACAAGCACCATGGGAGCTAGCGAGCTAGGAGTGATCGCAGCTGACTTACTTCCTGGCCAATGAAAGCGCCACCTCACATTTCCTTTGAATTCAGTGCAGGAGATGCACGCTGTCGATATGGCGGAAACAGATGTTTAAGTAAATATGATAAAGATAATGATAATCAAATCCACAGAAATCGCATTATTCCGCCTGTTCTAGAACTTAGACCTGCTTTTAGCTGGTCTATGGTCTAGTCTACTTTCGGTTACCAAATTTTCATGTGCATCATGGGCATGTAAAAGATGGTCGAGGTTTCTGACTGCCTTGATTTTATACCGTCAGTCTGGTCTCATTTCAGTTAAGCATAAGACACAATGCATGCAAAATAATTTTCTCCACTTTAAAAGCTATTTTATTTGATGCACAATAATACCGGAGAATATTTTTCCCCATTTAAAAAAAATTGTATAATACAAATTTTTGTTGACTTTTTCAATTATTTTGTCTATATTGCACCCGATATACCGATTACTAGGTATAATCTGAGATCGCCAAAGCTGTAAATAAAAAAAACACATACAATTCCCAAAGCATAATTTAAAATTCACTTCATTCATCACTTTTAAAAGTACTTTACTACATTCATAATTTATCATTGGAGAACATCAACAGAAACCGACTGGCACAAAATGGCAGGATGGAAAACTGCATGAAAACATAGCAGTAGCAGGGCTCTGGGTGGGGAGGTGGTACCGTCGCTTGCACTCAGTTGTGGGTTCGCTTCACACCCGTGTGTGTCTGTGAAACTCAAAAAAATAAACAGCACCAACAGTATCAATGTAGCAAACCTTTACCAGCTCCCCACAATGATGAACAAAGCACATTAACCATACTTGATTACATCCCCAATGAAAGACTTTTTAAGGGTTGCAGTGACCCCCAGGTCCTCATCATTACCCACCCCCTTGGACAGCAGTAGATTACATTCTATGTAATCCTTGGTTTGGGAGCTGAAGGGATCACAGACCTCAAAGTGGAGGACACTATGTAAACAACCCCAAGACTCGTCAGACTCAGACTAAGCAGATGTCTATGCAGAATGTGCCCCCCCCCCCCCCTCACAACAAATGCAGGGGCACATTAAGACACATGATACATGTGATAGGTACACACCATAGACCACTGATCAAAATATAAAATGTGAGTAAAACGCACATTACACACCTAATAATAATCATAATGTTTCGTAATTGGTGTCTCATCGGGCCTAAATCGACATACAGTGCGTGCTAATGATGCGAGACGTAAGTTTGCTTGCCTTGCCAGGCCCTATGCTCCATCAAACTCTGGGGGAGCTGCTCTTCCGGGCGCCCCTCTGTTAAGAGCTTTGCAGATTTTTGGGCCTACCGGGGCATATGGACCTTGTTGTCCTTCACGGGGAACATTTCACGGACTCCCGTGAGGCTCGTCCCTCTGGCCGAGGGTCCCATGGTCAGCCCTGAGCTACACACACCATGCCTCATCCCTCCCGGAACCTTAAATCCGGGAGGGCCAGGGATTGATCCAGAGGAGTCGGCAGTCGGTTACTTTTCCAGTCGCCAGTTCAACCATTGGGCTGCCCTCGCTTCGGACCCATGGATGCTTTTAACCTTGTCATGGGTACAGGATTCAGTTCCGACGCCGGCCCCCTCTCTCCAACCGGGTCAGAGAGACTGTCATCAGCGACCCGGAAAAGGCACTAGCTCTAGATCAAGAGCTAGCGACCCTCCTCACCAAGTCCGCTATCGAAGCAGTGGATCCCTTGGCTCATCCAGGGGGATTCTACTGCCCCTACTCCCTCACTCCAAAAAAGACAGGCGTATTACGCCCTATCCCAGATCTGAGAGGTCTCAACCGTTACATCAGGGTGTTGCCATTCCACATGCTGACTACGTCGGCCGTGTTGAGGACAATCGCCTGAGGGGAATGGTTCACGTCAATCGATCTGAAGGACGCTTACTTTCACGTTCCTATTGCTCCTCAGCACAGGAAGTTACTCCCATTCGGGCTGTCACTCTCTCACAGAGTGTTCACACGTGTAGCCCTTGCAGCCCTGCAGTCCAGTGGCATGAAGGCGCGCCCTTACTTGGACGAGTGGCTGTCATGCGCACCGTCCAGGGATCAGGCACTCCGAGACACGTCTACGCTTCTTCAGCATGTGTCACGAATTGGACTCAATGTCAACCTGGAGAAGTCCTCTCTCGTTCCCCCTCACAGCAGATTCTGTTCATCGGAATGACGTTGGACACCAACTCCATGACTGCTCGGCCATCCCTACAGAGGGTAGACGATGTGCTACGCCTCATTTCTCTCTTCCATACGAATGGGATGCTGCCTTATGTCCCTTTTCTGCGTCTACTGGACAAGTTATCGTCCATGACGGCACTTGTGCCACTAGGCCTGCTGTCACTGCGACCATTGCAACGGTGGCTGCTCCGCTTCCGGCTCGACCCACTGCTGGACCGTCAAAGGCGTCTCTGAGTATCCAGTCGGTTCATGGGTGCTCATGCACTTTGGGGTCACCGGTTTGTTCTATCAGCGGGAGAACTGATAGATTTGTCACCCCGATCCACGTTGGCTCTATCTGTGTGTCTGGCTGCTGAGAGCCGAGACCCATTGCTGACTGCTCGTCTTCGGTATACAATCCTTAATGCCTAGGCTTTATCCAGTCGTTCGCTGTATGATAACAGGTGGAAGTTGTTTGCAAAGTGGTGTGCAAGCTGCGGGAGGGATACTGTGGCGTGCCCTATTCCCACTGTTTTAGAATATCTCCAATCTTTTTTTGATAAGGGGCGTTCCCCTTCTACGATCAAGGTCTATATGGCGGCCATTTTGGCCTGCCATGTTGCAGTGGATGGCAAACCTAGTGGCCTCCTTCCTCAGGGGTGCCCTTCGCCTTCGTTCTAGGAACCCGCCTCGAAGCCCCCGCCTGGGACATTTGATTAGTGCTCGACGCAGTCAAGATAGCAGTCAGTGCGTCCCTCTTCGGGCAAGAAGGAGCCTCCACAGTGGTTACAGCGAGCGGCGTCCTCCATAGCAGCCGCCAATCGACGTGCAATGCGTGTGCGCAAGTCAACAGGCTGCTATCTTCGTTTGGGAGAAGAGGCGAGAACCAGCCTCTTCACCAACAAACAAATATACAACGTACTCACAGCAACACTTAAGTGGCCGTTTATGTCATCATAAACTAGCAGAAGTCTTGACAGACGATATTAAAGCCATCAAACAACATCAAGGCGGCTGGCGACCCACGGACGGAGCCGCATAAGTTGCGAGGCAATACAAGCTAGGATACAAAATAACCGTACCATCACTAGCTAGTTGTATTCAAAACAAGTCAAAGCAACTGTAGGCAAGACAACAACAGTTGCTGACGTACACCATACGTACTCACGAACTTGATGTTGCACTCAACGATGAGGCGTGGAAAACATGGCAAGATAGAAGGGGAGCTCCAACGTCCGTACATATATTCCAAAAGCTAAAAAATACACCGACCCGAACCTCGCTGCCCCGACAAACAAGATCACAGGCCAGATAGATAGATAGATAGATAGATAGATAGATAGATAGATAGATAGATAGGGTTTACTGATGAACAAAATGAGCAGCTCTCTTCACCTTGAATTCTTGTATTCCTCATCTCCATGCAGTTTAAGGAAGCGTTCCTTTAGTTTTGCTAGATAGCTAGTTCTATATTTATAGAGTACTTTGAAACAACCAACGCTGTTTTCTTAAGATGGAACCCAGAGGCAGCCGATACAATGAAAACAACATAGGCCCTATAATTGAACCCTGAGGAACACCATATGTTTATTGGAGATTAGACCAACCACTTTTTTTTCTCGCCATAGTTAGTATAAAGGGATTACAATAATAAAGAAATCAAATGGCGTACCATCACAATAGCCACAAGTCGACTATTGAACACACCAAATTCCCTCCCAAATCATAAAGACTCGGATGTGTGTCTTGACTTTCGCCATACCCTTGAGCTTTGCTAACTATGAGAATATCCATCCATTTTTGTATGTTTGGTGATAGCTGTGGCTACTTAAGTACCTTACTGCCACCACCGTGTGAATGTTTGAGTGCATGAATAATGCATCCATTCCATTGTAAAGCGTCTTTGAGATTTCATTTCAAAATTATTCATTTCTGTTTGAATTGTTCACTTACAAAGCATATACAAACGCCTATACAAAAACTAGTGATAGACAGATTTCAAGGCCGATACAATGCAGATTATTAGTAGTCAAGGAGGCCGATAACCGATATTTCAAGCCGATACTCATTTGCAGTAAAAGCAGGGGTGAAAGTGGCTAGAATTTCTTGCCAGAACTCCCTGACATAAAGGTCACTGCGCAGCCAGAATGTTTTTTTTTTTTTTAATGATGTGCAAAATAGCAGATAACAAAAACATTGACCTGACTCGTCAGATACACAGAGAACGGAGCCAGTGGACAGAACTCCGTGAGATAAATAAATAATAGATATCGTTGGAAACGGTTTACGCCACACACGCACACTGAACAATTCAAAAGCACTTTATGCTATGTTCACACCAAAATAGGGGGAAGCGTTACGCTGTCGTGCCAAAAGTATTTACCCCCGTACAAAAATTGCATCCCCTGCCGTGGGATATTATAAGTTTTACCACAGAAAAGTGGAGATTTTTCGAAAAGGTTCCTTGTAAACAGATATTTAAACTTCAAACATCTGAAACACAACAGAAAAAGAGTAATTTCAGTCGTTTGAGCTTTTTCTATGTATATCTGAGATTTCCTACTGCGTGTGTGGTCAGTGAATGCAGCGCAAGTGCTTGCTTTTCTTTTGCTTCTGCGCGATAAATACTTTTTTCATGTTTCAAAACAAAGGCAATGTGTTTTTTTATGAATTGATTGAAAAACATGCGTTGTACCCGCAGAAGGGGGTACATTGTTTTACAGGGGTATTAAGTGGCTGCCCATGTTGTTGCACGCAAAAGATCTGCACAGAGGAAAAATTGTCTGAATATGTTCCAAATGTGTTTACGATAAGTAAAAATTATCTGTGAATATCATACAATTCCTTCTGAAAACCCCTAATTCGCTATGTTCGCAAGCATTCATTGCTCAGTAAGAGACCAACTGTAACGGCATTCAGATTAATAAAAAGACAGATATTTGTCAATGTTATGATTTGTGTCTTGTCTTGCTTGTTAGGTTTTGTTTGCACCTGTACTCGTCAACCTGTACCCTTGTGTCATCCAATCATCTCCCCCAGCCACTTACTGTATGTCTTGTCCAGGTGTCTCTCGTTGTCTCGTCAGTTGGCTTGTATTTAGTTTCCTGGTTTTGTTCAGTCTTTGCTGGATCATTGTTGCTGTCACCACACTTGTGTTTTGTTGTGCCATTGAGCTTTGGTCTTTTCCGAACTTTGTTCGTTTTGTTTATTTAGAGTTTTACCCAGTACCCCTGTTAGTGTTTTTGTTAAATAAATTGTGTTCAGTATTACATGCATTCCTGCCGTGGTTCTCCTGCCTCCCTGCATTTGGATCCTCCATCCCCATCGTGACAGTCAAAATGCCAAATATCGGCACTGATAATCGTCCCAGCCGATAGTCTATCCAACCCTAACAAAAACTGTATTCATTTTTATGGATTAAAAATTCGAGTGTGCACAGTTTTGATATATATCGCAAGAGCTACATGTATCAAGATATTAATAATATTACAATTGAAAAAAATACAGCCATATAAAAAGACATATTCTGCTGTTATTAATCACACTAATCAAACATATATGCGTGCATATTTGGCTATTACCTCAGAACTGTATAAAATGTTCTAATTTGGACTAATCTGGACTAACACAGTCCAGAAAAGCAACATGAAGTGGAAAAAGAAAAGCAGTGAGCTTAACTGTTGCCGTGAGAAGAGCTTATCTTGCCACCACAGCTAATATGAGCTTCTCAAACAGATGAAAGGCTTCCTCCCTTTCTTTTTTTTTTGGTTCAATTTCTCTAGGCAGTTTATTTAGGGTGGAGGGGATGAGAGAGAGAGCGAGAGAGAATTGGTCTAGTTGATGACGAGTCACAGCGAGCAGCAGCCAATCATATGGAGGAAGCAGCGTTAGCTCAGGCCCTCAGCAACAAACAACATGACTACTTAATGTAGAGCGAAATCAAGGTGGTATGCTTTATGCTTTAATATTATACAGTACAACAGGTTTTTGTTTTGGGATTTTTTTTAAAAAGCACTAATATTTTTCTTTCTAAAAGAAGACTATATATATATGTTATTCCTATACTTAAAACTTATTAATATTATTCCACCCTTTTTTGGCACCCATCTACTTCCACATAATTCATCCGATTCTTGCCATTCCTATTTTAGCATATTCCAAATATTCATGCCATTCTAGTTTTTTTTGTATTCCAAATATTCACGCCCTACCGATAATTCCCGATTTTGCACCCTAATTTACCACATTCATTCCAAAAACTATCCATCCATCCATTTTCCGAACCGCTTATCCTCACGAGGGACTTGGGCTATTAAAAATGTTTGATGTTTAAAAAATAATAATAATTGCAATAAACGTTACGTTAGGTTTTGAGTAAAATAATGACATCCAGGTCAGTTCCGTGTACAAATTGTGTTGTTCATCTGAGGTTTGATTGTGAAATTACAAATTTATATGTTTGGATTTTGGCTGTCTGATTAATTGATCCGACATTATTATTATTATTATTTTTTTACTTGACAATATCATCTTGTGGGCTGGATTAAACCCCTTTGCGGGCCTATGACACCCCTGTTCTATATCAATATGGTCGAATCGTATAGTCAAAAAATTATGTTGCTTCTATCATGAGCTGGTTTTATCTGCTCAAAGTCCAGCTCATTGCCTTTTAATCTGTACACTATTGCTAGTCAGGGGACTATCCAGAAAATAGCTCCAATAAAGAAATATCTAAACAATTTGTCTCCTTGTATTTTTAAACAAAGGAAATCTAATATATGCATGAAATAATTGTTACAATTATTTTTAACTAAATTATCAAATTTTGAATATGCAAATATGAATCTACCAATGCAAATTAACCAATATCCAAATGTCTCCTACAGAACCCATTTTTACTTGTGTACAACTGCTGTAAATGCTTAGAGTACAAAAGGTAAAAACAATTGATTGTTTTAGTCGAAGGGCCATAGTCGGCTGATTTAATCGGCCCAGCAATTAACGATCCAATATTTCCAGCATTTTCTGTCCATTGTGTTTATTAAACATCAGTTCTCACCATTTACTCCTCAAGGCCGCATATCAGGGACTATGTGTGCTCAAACATGGCAGGGCAACTGGGCAAAGACGAGTGAGGGAATTACTATAAACCCAGAATACACTCTGCAAGCAGCGTGCACTGTTTGGGGGATTTCACGTCCCTCTCTGGCGGAGATGTCCATCTATCAAGGTGATATCCCATGGCAGCTTGTCTTGAAATTACCTTTTCATGAGGCACCTTTCTCTTGGTACTACTCACCTGACTTGAATCCACTTTATTATTTCGATTTGCGACTGTTGGTTAGTATCAGATCAGGTATTAATGAACTTGAACCCATGAACCCTGTGCAATTCTGTGCTCCTTGTCACCTATGTCAGTCCCTTTTGTGATCAACTAAACGTGGCAGGATATATACATACTAATTAATTGCATGCATTCAGTTTGAGGCCTGCTGATTGTTTTGCACCAGTCCCAGTCCAGTAGAATCCTTCACATCAATGTCAACAAAGGCAAAAAATAATAATAATACAAAAATAAATAAAAATCACACAGCCAGCGTGATGTGATGATGTCGAGTGACATTTAATTTCTTGCCTGTCCATTGCTTTAAGACTCATAAGGATGTGAAACCTTGAGCATTAACGCACAAGTCATGTTTTTTCCTCCTTTCTTTGGCTCGCTTCGTTGACAGAGAATGCAACAGAGACAGGGATGAAAAAAGAGAAAGGGGGGCGGGTATAGAGAGGGAAGAAGGCCATGAATAGGAAGAGTGAGTGGCATGCTTGGACAGCCCCTCTGTCTGTCAAAGACACTACAGCAGCTGCATGCACGCGATAAGAGCAACCATTCACAGCCACTACCTCCCTCCCTCCCACTCTTTTTTTCCTCATTCTACACAAGACACACATATACGCACTGATACACACTTTCTCTCTCTTCTTCTGACACACACACATTTTATGTACATCAATATTCAGCATTTTTTTTTTTTCAAAAAGGCTTCTGGCGTCATGGTGAGCTGAGGTTAAACATGGATGAGATTGAGAGGTGACGGGAAGGATGACCCCACGCTTTAAAAAAATTATTGGCAGACAGTAATCATGCATATTTTACAGTCTCCCTATTTCTCACCGATGTTACATAAAATTGATTACTTGATTATGAATATATATTGAATATAGAGTTGGAAATCACATATACAGTACATCAAGATAAAAAAAAAATGCAAAAACAATAGCTCCGTTACACAAAGGATTCACTGGATAATAAAGCACTGTTTATTTTATACAACCCGATGATTATTCCATATCTGACCTACTGTATTGAGGTTTGGGGAAATACCTTTAAAACATTTACTCAGTCAAAATTTATATTGCAAAAAAAAGCCATAAGAATAATCACGAGAATTTAGAGAACTAACAAATCCATTATTTCTTCAGTTAAAATTGTTGAAATGTTATGAATTGGTAGATTAAAGCATTCTGCAAATTATGCTAAAGGCGCATAACAAAACGACCAGACTGATAGAGCGTGGTGTTTCAGTAAAAGGAATCATTTTATGGAACAATCTTAATGAAGAAATAATAATAAATATAAATAAAAAAATAATTCAGCAAGTCAGTTCATTGATTCTCTGTATCGATGTGCAAGGTGTCTATGTGTAACAAAAAGGGTTTTATGATACTGGGTGATTATTTCTCAGATCATAATTGAATTTTTCAAAACCACTTGGGTGAAGGAGTGAAGTGAGCCTAGATTCAAATCTTGCTATCAGCTTGTACATTGCATACTGCACCTTTAAAATGGTAAGACTACAATCTGAGGTGTTTATGTTTTGGTTAGCAACCGAGTTAGCAACAAAATTCTGATGGGAAAGAAGAAACATCTGTTTGGAATTGGGTGCTTTATGGTAAGTGGTCACTATGTCAGTACAGTGAGGAATTACAGTATGCATGCAGTTTCACCCATGCCAATCACTTGGATCTACTGTTAATATTTAGCCCTAAATCCATTCAGTCTACAAAATATCAAAGCCCGAGTCAATTGGTGATTCCTTTTTATTAGTTTTTGTTGCTTTTATAGCTAATCTGTATCTTGGCAGAGTGCCAGATATGACCTGGCACATGTCCAGGTCTAAAGGCAGCAGCCATCGCTAACCCCCAAACACAGTCGAGAAGATTTGCCAAACCGCAGTGGCCTAAAGGAGACCTCACTGTTTATCAAAGATGAAGTCTTGAGTACCTCTTCTTGGTTTATTGTGATTATTGGTGAGCAAAAAGCAACGCCAAACAGTGGGAGGGTAATATCCTTGCCGCACCAGTACACTCAAGTAAGAGAGAAAGAAAATCACTGTGTATGATTTTATATATATATATATATATATATATATATATATATATACAGTACAGGCTAAAAGTTTGGACACACCTTCTCATGCAATGCATTTTCTTTGATTTCATGACTATTTACATTGTAGATTCTCACTGAAGGCATCAAAACTATGAATGAACACGTGGTGTTATGTACTTAAAAAAGTGACATAATTAAAAACATGTTTTATGTTCTAGTTTCTTCAAAATAGTCACTCTTGGCGCTGATGATTTTTTTTTGCACACGCTTGGCATTCCCTTGATGAGCTTCAAGATATATATATATATATAACAAACACAACAGTATTCAGGTGTCCATGTTTCTTTACTGCTATGACTAACCATGGAGCAGCCATGCTGCCCTACCCGTAATTTTCTACTGCAGCTGAATTAATGCACAAAGGTATTGATTTTCCTCCTCATTCTTTTTCTTTTTCTTCAACGCAGTGAATTCAACACTTCATCACTGCTCACCATATACAGTGTATATATATATATATATATATATATATATATATATATATATATATATATATATATATATAAAAGACCAGTGAGACTATTTTTGTTGTCATATATTCCAACTATGTCTTGCTGCAGAAGATAATCATGAACTGTAAACGTGTGGAGGTGTCTGTCCGACTAAACACACATTCTCCCTCCATAGGCCGTATGACCCATTTTTCTATGTGAATAACAATACCCCAGCCAATCACCGGCAAACAGAATAACAAATGATGGAAAACGACAACATCCCGCCTGTCATAGCTCCAATCCTGCCTGTCGACAAGGAGAGGTAGGAAGAAAAAAAATAAAGGGGAGGCTGAGTCTCCTGCTTTTCCGGCTGTACCCATCTCACGGAGACCAGGAAAACCATTACCCGCCCACCACCTAGCTCAAGGTTGTGCTGCACCAATAGCAACAATTACTGTGCAGAATTCTAAGAAAAGAGCTAAACTAATAGTGAGAGAGCTGCAAAGGTTAGACACAATTAAACACAATTGTTTTCATTGTTATGTACGCTATCTCTTCATCTTTTAGTATGTTACAAAATATCATAATTTACTGTATGTATGTATGACAAAACGAAATTGATAACCTACCACCAAGGAAATCTCTCCATCTGCCAAGTGTATCCATAGAGACATACAGTATGAGAATACACAGGTCATCCTAGGTACGCTCACATCAACAGTTATGAGCTGTTGATGTGAGCATACAGTATATACTTGATAAGCATTGCAAAGTGCAGTCCAATCAGGCTACGTCACTAAGAAACTCTTTTATTATGCACACTTAAGACCAAAAATGATTAAAACCTGGCCTGGTGCAAATGTGAATTTTTATTAGTTGAATAAATATTTTGAAGCCAGAATGTGTCAAAAGATAGTGAGAAGACATGTCGTTGATTTGAAAAGAAACTAAAAGTAACTGAACCTTTGACTGTCTCACGATTCGATTACGATTTTTGAGTCTGTGATTCAATTCAGAAAAATTTTGGATTGAACATTATTTGATCGACAATTACTTCTGCTTCAATTTATAGATGTGCAAAGAATAGTAATGATCTACTCCAGTCTGAATCGCTAATGATAATTGGCGTGCTACTCGCTGCACTTACATCACTCAAAAGAATGGCTATTCATACAAAATGCTTCAGGAATGTATACAGAGAAGCATCTTAACATTAGTCACCGCCATATGCTCTTCCTACGCTGCAAAAAAAAAAAAAACATTTCTTGGAATAACTTGATTGTGACTTTTTCCTTCTACTCTCTAATGTGGCTTCAACTTAACTTACCACACTGCCCCTAAGTGGTTAAATCGTGTACAACATAAACAGTGCTACCAATAAAAGCAGGGCAAGGCAATATGAAATCATTTAAATAAAATCGATTTTGTGACATTTATAATCGACATTTATAATTGATTGTGAATTGTACTCAATGAGAATCGTGATTCTTATGAGAATCAAATTTTTTTGGCACACCCCTACTGTATAGGTATTTATACACTGATCTTATCAATTTTGAGGATTCTTTTGGAGCATTCTAAATCCTAGTACCACATATCATACTGTCATTTGATACATTATTTATAGTGCATACTGTGGGTGCACAAATATACATTAAAAAAAACAATATTTATATTCTGTCCAATATGTAAGCCAGTTATTAGATTGTCAAAAATGATTCATCCAAATCGGACAAAAGATGTTCAGTGACATAATTTCTTTATGCGCGGAATATGAATGACAGCAATTCTTCTTACACATCTGCTGATCAATGCCTGAGTTTCAAATATGAACTGCCCACACAAAAAGAATGCTGGTGATACAAATTCTGATGTCTTCCCCATTGAATTTGACAATTTTGGATTTGAGAGTTCCAATATCCCCAAAGGCAATACTGCACAGACTATGGGACTCTTGTTCCAAAATTCACTGAGGACATCAAAGGCTTAATTATGCGGTACTAATGTAAGTCATGATATCAATAACAATTGCCCTGATTGTGTTCATTTTGAGTAACAATAATAACCCTACAGTAGCGTTCCCCAGAGGTTAGGTTGGTTCGATTTTGGTTACACCTTGGTGGCTCCCTAGTTGCAATGGCAAATTTTTGTAACATTCTCTAAATGTTGACCTGTCAGAAAGATGTTCATTGATCAATAGGTTGGAAAGAGAGGAGATGGAGTACTATAAAAATGTGAAAAATGTCTAAGTATATAAGGGTATAAGAAAAATCGTTTTGAATCAGGAAAATCATATTTGATTTAAAACATCTAAGTGAATTGAATCGAATGGTTCCACTGTAAAATATATCAAGATACGTATCGAATCAGCTCTTACTTAGATGTACACTGCTACTTTTCATACAGCTAACATTATTCTTGATATTTACAGTACTGGTCCTGTAGTAGTGCAACGAATCATCATTGATCCGTGGTCAGTTCAGATCAGGCCCCATGGTTCGGATAACGCCCTATCCGTGGATTGTTTGTTGGGGGGACAAAACAAAAACAAAGTGTGCATTAACAGTCGATACCATTCTGACATGTCAAGGAAGCTGAAACATACTCAATGTAACACACTAAGCTAATTTCAAAATAAAGTTTACCAAATACAGTAATACAGTGACGGCAATGCAAATAGCCTTGGTACACTTGGTACACTTTTACTTTGAAGTTTGCCTACGTCGTGGCATGATGGCTAGCTTGACTTCCCTTTTAGATGTTTCTTTATCGTAGTTGATTGACATTGTAGTTGCAACCAACATCAACACAACGCTATCTCGAACTCATGTTTAATCGCTAATTTAGGATGCTAAGAAACCGCTAATTAATTACAACGTCATTGTATGATATGGCGGAAGTCTCCGATGTGAATAGCTAGCAGCTAGCTGTTAGCATGACCAACGAGTGTCTGGCTGCCGGCTGGTAAGTAAGTTTGACAGCTGGTACCTGACTTACTTTAATTATTTTTCAATATTCTGGACCAAAGCTAATTTGGAATTCACTCTCCATGTTTAAAGGAACTGAATGTCCCATGTATGAAAATGCACTTTAGTGGGGTTTTCTATCAATAATATGCATCCCCGGCCTGTCAACCAGGTATGAAAAAGTCAGTCTGCGACTTCTTTAGCTTTCTCCTCCTTTCTAAAATGTATCTTCAAACGGGCAGATTAAACTTCCGTAATTTAGTGACGTCAATAAGACACAGAAGTGCACTCGACCCAGCCCCTCTTGTAAAGCTTACCTAAAAGGTAAAGGTTTGTCACACCCACTGAAATTCGAGAAGCTGGCTGCTCCTTTCTTTGTCTTCCCCTCCCCTCCGTGGAGAGGGGAAACAATGATCAGGAAAAAGTGGCCCAATTGTGTTATGATTTGTGTATATCATGCTTAGGTTTGTTGTTTTTGCTTTGTGTACTGTCTTGCTTGTTTTGTTTTTGTTTTTGTACTCGTCATCCTGTTCCCTTGTGTCATCCAATCATCTACCCCAGCCACTTGTGTCTTGTCCAGGTGTCTCTCGTTATCTCGTCAGTTGACTTGTATTTAGTTTAATGGTTCCGTTCAGTCTTGGTTGGATCATTGTTGCTGTCACCACGCTTGTGTTTTTTTGGTACTTTGATTTTTGGTCTTTTCAGAACTTTGTTGGTTTTGTTTAATTAGAGTTTTACCCAGTTCCCCTGTTAGTGGTTTTGTTAAATAAATTGTGTTCAGTTTTACATGCATCCCTGCTGTGGTTCTCCTGCCTCCCTGCATTTTGGTCCTCCACACCATCGTGACAAATTGGAGCCCTGCGGGGTTTCTCCCAAATGGCATAACCCCGACTTTCAACTTAACAACCAATCGTTTTATTTAGGTGTGTGGGAGCTTAAAGGAATTACACATCTCCACCATCTTTTCTCAGATAATATGTTTATATCATATACATCCTTGCTCCAAAAATACAAAATAAAAAACTGACTCTCAGACTCTAATGGTCATGCACTCCGGTTATGTATTTGTGGTCTAAAGCCTGAGAAAAACTTTCCGCTATCTTGGACTGTAGGATACCTTTAGCTCCAAACTTGTGTTTGCTAGGTGACCTAACAACAACTGACTTACCACGTAAACAATTTCAATCTACACTCGTAGCCCTTACTAGGGTAAACACTGAATATCGACCAATGATCTAACCTCCTTATAAATCACTTTTTAATGGAAAAAATCTGCCTCAAATAAAAAACAAATATAAAAATTTATACAAACATGGTCTACGTATATAGAATCTTTTCATCTAAATCTGGTTACTTAATTCTGCCTGTTAGCGAGAGCCACCACATCACGATAACTTATATTGCTGTTTCTGTATTTTTGGCAATTTGTAACTAATGGTTGTGTTTTTATAGTCAGTAACCCAGTTGCTGCCAGCAGGATCGAGTAGACCACATCAAATGACACCTTACAGTCACCAACTCCTAAAAGATTCACTTCCACTAAGGGTTAATATTCGGAAACACTGCATGCTAGTGGGTTAACTTTATAGGTGCTGTCCCCCCTGGCTTGGCGTGGGCGGCTCTGCCCCTCTGTTGGCTGCTGGGTGGCGGCTGCGTCTTGGCCGTTCCCTGGGTCTCTTGGGGGGTGCTGCGTTGTGGTGCTCTCCCTGGTGTCGGGGGCGGCGCCGCCCCAGCGCGGTCCGTCACCCCAGTGCCCAGCGACGCGGTTTGGGTGGGCCTCCGGGGTGCCCTGTGGTTCCCTCTCCCCTCCTTCCTCCCCCGTGCCGCCTCACCCTCCTCGCCTCTCCTCCGCCTCCCGGTCCCTTCCCCCTCATCCCCCCCCCCCCCGCACACACACACTCTCTGCTGCCCTGCCGCCGCCCCTTGCCCTTCTTGTTGTCTCCTTTCCTCTCACCGTCCCGTCCCCCTCCCCCGTCCGCCTTCCACCCCCTCCAACTCCCCTCCCCTCCAGCCCGGGCTTCGGGGCTCCAGCGGCTGGGCGGGCGGCTGGGGGTGTTGTGCCTGCCCCGCTCCGATCAGCCTCCTGGCACCTTGGGCGGGCCCCAGTATCCGGGGGCGAGCCCTATTGCCCCGCCGTGTCTCCATCTGCCCCCAGGGGTCCCGTTGGGGGGTTTGGTGGGGTGGATTGGGGGTGGTGGTGGTCCTGGGGGCGCGTGTACCTCCTGCCCCCCACCGGGTTGGGAGAGGCCCCGCTGGTCGCTCCTCTTAACTCACTGCACTAGTTTTGCACACTACACTTTGTTATTAGACACATAGGGCACATAACACACACGTTGGAGGGGTGGGGTAGGGTGGAGACACCGTCTTCGCCCTACAACGACCCTCCAATTTTAATGCATCCCACAACTAGGAGGGGCGGGTGTGTCGGGGTGGGGAGCCATCGGTAGGGGCAGACCGCAGTTTTAAGCAATGTTGTTGTCCCCCATCTGTATCCCCGCCGCACCACCACGCACCATCTGAACCATGTAAAAATAAGAATGTTTCTGCCTCATTTTGCACTTACAAGTTATGTTCCTAAATCCTAAACGGCTATATTATACATTTTGAATTTACTTTTTTATTTTTTTATTTTAATGGGAAAAGGCGTTTTGCTAAATTAATGAAGACACTAAATCCTACATGGCTATATCAGACATTTTGAATTTATTTTTTTTCATGGCAAAAGCGTTTTACAAAATAAACGAAGACTAAGTACTATTTATCTTCTTTTTTTTTTTTGCTGATCCAAAAAATTATCCAATCCAGGACTCTAATCCGTGATCCGATCCGAACTGTGACATTTGCAATCTGTTGCACCACTAGTAGCCTGTTATATGTCGCCAATGAAACTAACATGATGTGAATCACTTGTGTATCTCTCAGCAATGGGTAGAGAAATCACTCCAACAAATATACTAATATGAATCAAACTGTGAAATACACAAGATGGTTGAGCTGCAGGCCAAGATGAATGTGTTAATACAATCTGTTATGTTAAGATACCATTCCACTGCTTGCTGTAGCTATGACTAATATACACAAGGAAAAACATAATCCTTTCCAAGCACATTGAGGAGTTCTTAAATGTGGATTTCCCACCGCCTCCCCAAGCCCCCACCCTATATAGCTTTCCTACCTTCCTTGATTGATATAACTAAGAAACAACATAATTTTAAAATGTCTAAATCTGTCATTGGAAAGAATAATTTTCTTGTAATGAATCTGCTTTTATTTAATTAAAGAGTTATAAAAGGGACTGTGCAAATTCAGCAATCTTCGGATAATTAACTTTTAGTATCATTGCTGTTTATTTGTACCTATGGGCATCATAGGGCATTGATTTGAACTTTCAACCATTTTTTAATTGGTAAACTAATCAGTATTGTGAAATCACTGCAGAGAGTGTGAGATGGCCCTATCAACAACATAAACAGTGTAACAAAAGAGTATGTAATTGACAACATTTACAACAACACAGTAGTCTTGAGTGCTGATATTAATCCACAAACAATATCTATTCATGAAGAGTAGTTTAGAAACTTGCCTTTTATTTTTGTTCCCGTTGAACAAATGTGGTAATTCTTTGTTATCCAATCAGTAGACAGCAGTGTGCCTCTATTCGCTGTAAACAAGCTCACCATTTTGCTTGGTACTTCCATGGCAGGGGATTTCCCCGGTGGGCCGCCGATCCATAATAATAATAAATAAATAAATAGGAACAACGCATAGATCGGCACTAGTGGCGTGAGCAAGGGCTGACTGACCATTGGGGATTTGGGAAAAATTCTGAACGGCTGCAGTCCGTGACCAGCATTTATTATTATCATTATTATTATTACAAACCCAATTTTAAAAAAGTTGGGACACTATACAAATTGTGAATAAAAAACTGAATGCAATTATGTGAAGGATATATATATATATATATATATATATATATATATATATATATATATATATATATATATATATATATATATATATATATATATATATAATATTTTGTTCAGAATAGAACATAGAAATTTCATGGTGCCAACATATCTCAAAAAAGTTGGGACAGGTAGCAATAAGAGGCTGGAAAAGTCAATTGCACTTATAAAAAAAAAACAGCTGGAAGACCAATTACCACTAATGAGGTCCATCGGCAACTTGATTGGAGTATAAAAAGAGCTTTTGGAGTGGCAGTGTCTCTCAGAAGCGAAGATGGGTAGAGAATCACCAATTCCTCCAATGTTGCGCAGAAAGATAGTGGAGAAATATCAGAAAGGTGTTTAGCAGCAAAAAATTACAAAAAGGTTGAAGTAATCATTTACAGCGCATAACATCATCCAAAGATTCAGAGAATCTGGAACAATATCTGTGTGTAAGGGTCAAGGCCGAAAAATCATACTGGATGCCCATGATCTTCGGGCTCTTAAACGGCACTGCACCGCAAACTGCTTACTGTAAGGGAAATCACAGAAAGGGCTCAGCCATACTTCCAGTAAAAAGAAGAAGCCATTTCTCAAGCAGACCAAGAAGCGCAGGCGTTTCTCTGGGCCAGGGGTTATTTAAAATGGAGTGTGGCAAAGTGGAAACCTGTTTTGTGGTCAGACGAATCATGATGATTAAAGATGATTGAAGTTTTTTTGGTGGAAAACTGGGGTGCTATATCATACTGACTAAAGAGGACAAGGACAAACCCAAGTTGTTATCAGCATTCAGTTTATAAGCCTGCATCTGTGATCGTATAGGGTTGCATGAGTGCGTGTGGCATGGGCAGCTTCCACATCTGGAAAGGCATCGTCAATGCAGAAAGGTATATTCAGATTCGAGAACAACTTTAGCTCCCATCCAGGCATTATAACTTTCAGAGAATATCTTGCATTTCTCAACACGATAATGCCAGACCACATGCAGCACCAATTACATCATCATGGCTGCATAGGAAAAGGATCCGGGTATTGAAATGGCCAGCCTGCAGTCCATTTCTTTCACTTATAGAGCACATTTGGCGCATCATAAAGGGGAAGGTTCAACAAAGAAAGCCCAAGACAGTTGAACAGTTAGAGAGACGCCTGTTAGACAAGAATGGGACAGCATTCCTATTTCAAAACTTGAGAAACTTGTCTCCTCGATCCCCAGACGTTTGCAGACTGTTATAATATACTTTATATATAATATAATATACTTTACTTATACTTTGTGTGAGATCGAGGGATTCTCACTCATTCGCGCCGACAGAACTGAGGCGTCGGGGAAAAAGCAGAGGTGGGGGCGTCTGTATTTACATTAATGACAACTGGTGTCGTAATTATGCGGTGCGGCTGACCACCTGCACCCCCGACGTGGAGCTTCTCTGCTTGAGTCTGAGGCCGGGTTACCTGCCGAGGGAGAAACATTTTCCTCTGCGCCGTGTACGTTCCGCCCAGCGGGAACGCCGCCAGCGCCGCCGCCTTCATCTTCGACTGCGTTCAACAACAACTGCGACGGTGCCCGGATGCCCCGGTTTTCATCTTAGGAGACCTCAACCACTGCAAATTGGAGCTGTCTCTCCCAGGTTTTCATCAGTATGTAAAATGTGGAACAAGGGGAGGCAGTGTCCTGGACAAATGCTTTGGGAACGTGAAGAACGCATATGTGAGTAGAGCCCCCCCCCCCCTCTCTCCAACTCAGACCACAACACAATTCACCTCATCCCAACCTACAAAACGGCTCTCAAACGCAGCAAACCACAGAGAAAGACTGTTAAAATCTGGTCTCATGACAGCATTGAGACCCTTAAGGGAATGGAAGTGGAATACCTTTCATGGGCTGGATGTGGATACTGCTGCTGTGACTGTAACTGACTATATTCAATTCTGTATGGACAACATCATACCAACAAAGGAAATAACTGTTTACCCCAACAACAAACCGTATATTACTAAAGAGGTTAAAGACTGTATTAACCGCAAAAAAAGGGCATTTAAGAACCAGGACAGAGCCCAGCTCAAACTGGTTCAAAAAGAACTCAAGCACATGCTTAAAAAAGCAAAAAGGAACCACAAAGAGACTATAGAACAACACTTTGCTGCTAACAACTCCAAGAAAATGTGGGACACCATGAGGAGGATCACCAACTTGACTCCTGCTCAAAAAGGTCTCAGCACTCTAAATGACCTCCAGAAGGCAAGGGAGCTGAATGACTTTTATTTAAGATTCAAAAACCCAGGACTTCTCCTCTGAATGTGGGGAGGTCCTGAGGTCCATTTCAGTGAATGAGCAGGACTCAAGGCTGGTCATTCATCCCCATGATGTCCAATCTGCTTTTAGGTCTGTCTGCACAAAAAAGGCCTCAAGACCAGATGGGATATCTGCCCTTTTGCTAAAATCCTGTGCAGAGGAGCTCACAGCGGCATGGCAGCCCATCTTCCAGAGATCTGTGGACTCACACTCCATTCCCAACCTGACTGTGCAGTCAAGGTCACAGATTGCCAGTCTGGCGCGGACTGCCATGAAGATCATGGGGGTCAGGAATCATCCTTCCCTACAGATGCTTTATGAGCGGTCCGTCACCGGACTGGCACAGAAAATTGTAAATGACCCGACTCACATTCTGCATCATGAGTTCCAGCTACTGCCTTCCGGCAGGAGATTCAGGGCCCCAAGAACCAGGCTGAACCGCTACAAGAACTCATTCCTGCCGACATCCATCAAACTGCTTAACAACCGACATTAACTCAGTGCAATAAGATATATATATATATGGTGCAATGTTGTGTACATACCCATGTGTGTGTGTATATAAGTGTGTATATATATATATATATAAGTGTGTATATGTGTGTGTGTATATGGGTGTGTGCAATGTACTTCTCTACACATGTATACTCCTGTGAAGACTTCTGGGAAGTCTTCTACTTATTGTTGCACTTCTTATTTATTTTCTTTTAATTTCTTTCTATTCTGTTGTTTTCTCTTACTGTAAACTGCAGCTGGACGGAGTCCAGGAAAAAGTTCCCCACGGGGAAAATAAAAGTATATCGTATCGTATATCGTATCGTATCGTATAAGAAGAAGGGGATGCCTCACATTGGTGAAAATGGCCTTGTCCCAACTTTTTTGAGATTTGTTGACATGGAATTTAAAATCAACATAGTTTTCCCTTAAAATTATACATTTTCTCAGTTTTAACTTTTGACCTGTTCTCTTTGTTCTATTCTTAATAAAATATTACAATTTGGCTCTTCCACATAATTGCATTCAGTTTTTATTCACAATTTGTACAGTGTCCCAACTTTTTGGGAATTGGGTTTGTATTATTATTGTTGTTTTACAATACACATATGAATCTTTTAAGAAAATATATGTACAGCCAGACCAACACTTTATAAAAACAGGCCGACTCACCTAGACGCAAAGCTACAACAAGCCCCCAACGGCCGCAGCCGCGCTCACTGGCCACCACTTGCGAGGAGCACACACACAGTTGGCACCTGGCGAAGTGACTCAGTCAGTGTCAAACATAAACTCAGAGCAATGCGTGACCAAGTGACCGTTTATGCTTTGTCAGATTGTCGTTTTGTGAGCAATAAATAATAAGCAGTGCTGCAGCAGCCAATTAACTACAAACACTAGCGCACAAGCTCATCAACCCACAGGAGTGCACGGGCTGCACAAGCCCCCTGGCTACCGTAGTTGTAGGATCTTGCTACTAGCAGGATATAGCGAGGGAGAAAAGAGAGAAAAATGTTGAAAAGAAAGAAGGCAGGTGAGAAGGAAATGGGTGGTGCCCAAAAAAATAAGATGGAAGAAAATAAGAATGGTTCATGAAAGTGCAACCAAATGTGCAAAACTGACCGAGCTTTTTGAGTGGAGGAAAGAGGCCACAAGATGCTGAGGCAGGTTCCAGTAGCACGCCGACAGGTAGGCCCGGTGTAAATCACATTTAATATGGCTCAATATTAGACAAAGTAGTCCATACATTTATTACAAAGATTTTGGTAATGGAGCATCATTGAATGATTGTTGTTGCAATGCTCACCATAATAAAAAAAATCATCAAGAACTATCTGTGATTTGATCACAACACAGTTAGCAGTTAAATACTGCTTCCGTATTGTTTGATATGTGGACAAATTAACTGGATTACTTTTACATAAGCACGTGTGTGTGTGTGTGTGTGTGCGTGTGTGTGTGTGTGTGCGTGCGTGCGTGTGTGTGTGTGTGTGTGTGTGTGTGTGTGTGTGAGTGGGGGGGGGGGGGGGACTGGGTGTCTCCAGTCATGGTAATGAGGAGGTGGTGCCGTTCTTGGAGGAGAAGGAGGAGGAGGAGGAGGGGGAAGGTGTGTTGGCCTCATTGAAGAAGGACCCAAATGAAGCAGGAGCTACTAGTAAGCAGACTGGGTCGGCAATTGTTCTGTATTATGCGTAAAAATAACTGTTACAAAATAATTTTATGTTCCAAGTACAATAAAACTGAATTGGAAGTGGACTGTGAGTCATCGATTTTGTGGAGCTACTCAGGATGGGATATGGATGTTTTTTTACTCAATATTTTTGATTTGATAAAGCTTTTGCCATATCCTCTTTTTTTTTTAGTACTGCTGTTACTGGTTAATTGTTGTATGCTTTGTTCATTGCGTGTTCAGTTAAAAGGGGGTTAAACTCCTACAACTCAAGAAGAGTTGGCTAAAAAAAATTATCTTGTCTACAAATCTATACCGTCCTGTGTTTTTTCTTTTTTAAGACAAAAAAAGGTTGTGCTTTACCTTGACTAGTTTTGCCGACGACTGCCGCCTTCCTCAGAAGCTGTCAAACTGACAGTTGTGACGTGTCTTATCAGCTGATGCTCCTAGGGCGTAGTCGGCATGGCGAAGCTGTCATATGACGCCCCACCGGCGTAGTCGGCATGGAGCGTCACATGCTTCAGCGTAGTTGGCGTTTGTTACTGAGTTTATGTGTGTCCTTATAACAGGATGGCATATCACATGAAGAGACTCACAGCCACAAACTTTGGTTTTGTGTTGGCAGCAGTGAGAAGGAACTCTTACCCCTCTCTGTTATTCAAAACAGTGCTTGGTCAATACAGTCTCAAACAAGGAGCTCATGTAAGCGATGACCACTAAGTGATTCTCATCATTGGGTACTGTATTGAAACACATTCTATAGTCCTGTTTTGGCGTTTTAAAAGCTACAACTTCAGCTGCTGTCAAAACAGAAGTGATATATTTATTTTACTCCGATCTCTTCATCAATCTTGGCCCTTGACCTTTTTAAATTTTCAGATTTGAGCCTTTTCATAGATATAATTGATTTGGTAAAAAAAACACACACACACACAAAATGATTGATTTGACGTCACCCTAAAACGTCGGGTTTGTTCATTATTTTTGTTCAGCATAAGACTTCCTGCCAAATTACCTCCATTTTAACCACATTTTTTGAACGCATATATGACACTTCTATTACATAATTTCTGAAATATATATATATATATATATATATATATATATATATATATATATATATATATATAATCAGGACAGGGCTTGGAAAAAATAATGGGAAAAAAATGATCAGATATGTTTGTGTTGCCAATGTGTATGGAAAACTCCCTGCCCCCAGGCTTTTGATTGGGGAATTGTTCATGAGTTCATGAACAAAAGAACAGTACACAAAGCGCACTGGTGTTACAGTCCAGGAATGTGGAGTGTTCCTGTCTGACAGCGGCCTGCTTGGTGGTTCCCCAGATGGGATGGTATCTGATGACTGCATCATTGAGGTAAAATGTCCTTGTGCAGCCAGAAAGAAGACCATAACTCAGGCAGCAGAGGCAAAGGACTTTTTTTCTCAAATTGGATGAAGATACTGGCTTAATGAAACTAAACTACTGGCATCAGATTCAGGGAAAGCTGTACCTGACAGGAGCTGGCACATGTCACCTGGTGGTATGGACTCCTCTGGATGTTGTAATCTTGCTCATCCATAAGGATCCAGGTTGGGCTAATAGCATTACTGTTTTAAAAACATTTTACAATGATTATCTCCTGCCTCACATTCTATCAGATGGTAAGTGAAAATTTTATCCATCCATCCATCCATCCATTTTCTTGGCCGCTTTTTTCCTCACAAGGGTCGCGGGGGTGCTGGAGCCTATCCCAGCTGGCTTCGGGCAGTAGGCGGGGTACTCCCTGAACTGGTTGCCAGCCAATCGCAGGGCATGAAAATTTTATCGACCATGCAATATTTACCCGTTTTCGAGAAGAATTTTCATTTTGAACGTTGAAGCCTGCTGAAACATCCTGGAATTTTATTTTACTTTTAAGATGTATCTGTGCATTTGTAGCAGTTAAACTGCTGTTTTGTGTTATGTTTTATTTATTATTTAATTTAAGAAGCAGTAACGAAGAAACAAAGTTGTTGTAGTTTAAATAAATGGAGTGGGAGTGACATAACCAGTGTGAAGTTGTTGTTTTTTAAATCTAGTTCAACTGATGGTGAACTGAACACAAGTGTTTTGATAATATAATATTCTTACAGACAAACACAGACAGAATTCCACATTTATTTCTAAACATTTCATTTTAGAAAAATTTATTATCGAAGAAAAAATAACCATCGATACGTTTCATATAGACAGGAAATTCATGCTATTTCACAGAGGATGGGTGTCTGTAAATTTGTGAGACAAATGCCAACTTTCAGTATCTTGTTGGCATACTTTTTATACTGATATAGAATATAGGACAAAATGTGAAATGTTTTCAGACGCTGAATGGAACGCTCCACATGAACTTTGGCACAGGCAACAAGTCTGTTGTGGTTAACTTCCTCCATTGTGAACTTGTCGGTTGACAAGGAATGTTGGGATGTTCAAAGAGACACCTGCAGGCAGAATGTCACCAATGGTGAAGCCTGCTTCGAGCTATTCAAGTATTCCACAGTCTGCTATTATTGCTCTGTCTGATGTGCTTCCACCATATAGGTCACTAGCAAAGGTTATTACTCCACTAGGTGCTACTCCAATCAGAACTTTAAGCGTAGTACATCCTTTGTAATGACTGTATAGATGACTTTGGGTGTCCAAACTTTCTGTTTGAGACGGCCACTTCAGTACGGTCTAGCACAATCCGACAATTGAGAAATGGCTGGAAGCAATCTGGCAGGGAGGTTTGGTTCTTGGATCTGGTGGGGGTTTTTTTTCCCATTATGCCAACATACAAATTGTCATACAGGGCACTGGAGATGGTGATGAAGATGTTGGTGACTGGGGCAGGAGAGCAATTAAATCTTGTAGAAAGGTCTAGGACACCACAATTCACCCGTAGCTCCATCAAAGTCAATAGCAACTGATCAATTTTGGACATTCCAATCGAAGTAATACTGGAGATCAAATTTAGAAAGCAGCGCCTCCAAAAAGAAGACTGTGGCTGCATCTGGCAGGCCAGTGTAATAGTTAATTCTATCAGGGGAGGAGGAGATTTGACGAAATAAAAATGTTTGTTTTTGTTTTTCCAATTGTTTCTTTAGTTTGTCATTTTCTTTTCTGAGCATTTCATTGTCAATTTCAAGCACCACAACAGTCAAACATGTTTGCTTTTGTTTGTCTAATTCTTCCTTCAGTTTGTCAATTTGTTTTTTGAACCTTTCATTCTCATTTTCACGTCGTCTTTTGAACAGTGTGAAGGTGACTTGGACCTGGTTCAGCTCTTTCTTCATCCTCTAGGGTAGCATGTAGCTTTTTCCTTTTACGTTTGGTCGGATGGTAGATTTGGTTGTGGAAGGTTTTTTCCTCATTCCAGGCAAACCGTGTCAGCGGCCGAGCTGCTTTTCCATGAAGAAAATGCCATCCACAGACCCTTGTGTTCTGGTTTGGGGTGAAATCTTTATGCCTAGAAAAAAATAAAGAACATTACTTAAAATAAATAAGTGGCTCTCAACAACATTGAAGTAGGTTCTGTAAATTCAGAACCAACTTGCTGTATATAGACATACTTGAGTGTTTGTTTTTGCATTCCCCATTAAAATGTAATGATTTTCTATACAGCACAAATTCTGCAATCCTTCTTGTGTTAGTGCAGGAGATATTGCAGTGGATCTGGCTCCAAATGTTTAAATATCTGTCTGATGATTTCCCCTCATCCCCAACAAAAACAACAATTTGCGACTTTATATTTATAAATAGTAATTTTAATCTGGTAAATAATGACTTTATTCTCAGAAATAATGACTTCAATACTATAGTCACTTATTTAATCTTGTTACTACTGTGATGGCCTTTATTCATGTAAATATACTTTGATATTGGTAAATCATTACATCATCTTGTAAAACTGCTCATTAAAAACTTACATATTGTAAATAATAACTTAAATCTTTTACATTACGATTTTAATCTCCTAAATTATAACTTTTGTTTTCCTAAATGATGACTTTATTTTCGTATAATAACATTATTTTCATATATAACTTTATACTCTTAGATATGACTTTAAAATCATAATTTTATTTACTTTATTCTCGTGAATGACTACATTAATCTCTACATCTGTGATTTTTTTTCTTCCCTTAATGTGGCCCCAACACTTTTTCATCATTATGAACAAGTATCGTTATCTTATCTACGGTAACGTTTAGCACCAATACTAGCAAGCTATAGCTTGCTCCTGACGCTAGTTATCATGAATAGAGAGGTTCATTTTACCTTATCAGTGTCAGCCATCTCCTCTTCTTCTTTTCATCCAGAGGAAAGCGGTAGTAAGATATAATTTTATTGACATTGTTTTTGTTATTACAACACGGGACACAGCACTGCACCATTATATCAGGAATTGGTTTGGACACGGAAGTGACGAGTTTGGCCATGATGACACTAGCCATCCCCATAGAAGGGTGGTAAAAAAGTGGCAGTACAGGTCGGATATTTTAGGACCCTTTTACAGTAAACACAAAAAACACATAATTTACCCAACTAAAATTAACCATAATACATGGTAGAAACTTGGTTCATGTGTGCATAAATAATAGCAAATATAGCAGCAGTGGGAATACGAAGGAGAGCTGAGAAAAGAGAATGTGATGGCCAACGGCTCTGATGCTTAGCGCGTGTGCCGCATTAAAAGGAAGCAAGCCTATTTTTTTTGCGCTTGTGTGTGTGTCTGCAGTGGTGCTGGGAGAGAAGGGCATGGGGGGGTCATCGTAACCCCTCTTGGCCCTACTGCTGTTGAATGCAGAGCAGGCAGCATCAGGCCAAGGCAAATGACTACAAGGCCTCCTCAGTGACTGCAGCACAGGCTCCACCGGGGGAATAGCCCAGCTTTGTCAGCTTCTCTCCACAACAACTCAACCCAAAGAAGACAACCTGCTAGTCTACCAATCCAAACAACCGCCTCGTGATCTTTCGAGTGAAAGGTGTGATTGTTGTTTGTTACAAGCGACTTTTATCTCTGATTCATTTGACTCTGAAAGGACATGTTTTCTGAATCAGGGGTGGGGAGACGGCGTGGCTGGGGCGGTGGTTTGGTAGGTTTGTCTACCTTTTTACATCTTGTCTTTATTATAAATACTTCAAAATGGAGACACACGCACGCACGCCGCACACGTTATAGTAAGCTAGCCAATAGCAGCACAATAGAGACATTAATATTAAAAAATGTTCCCTCATTAGCACGTAGCAACATGATTGAGGAGCAAAAAAGCAGACTAGTAATGAAAATAATGTGTTGATGTTAAGTGGTAGAAGGTAAGAAACGTTTCACATATCCTGGTAAAAGGAAGGAACACTTTCACTCAACTAGAGAGACATACCCTGTGACTGGATTGAGAAGGACAACGCGCTCCGCTCGACTGCTTGTAAGCAGGGGAGGGTGATGGGTCGAGGTGAATCAAACCATTTTCAATCAAATGGGGGGTGTACTGTATTTTTGTTTAAATATTACTTTTAAACTCTTTGGTTTTATATATTTGTAAAATCACCCCCCAAAATGGCCTGAATACGCATCTGTTCACTTCTCTGTTCTCTTTTACTCCCCTCCAGTCGGGACCAATATGTTCTTTAAAAAAAAAAGAAGAAGACATTTAATGCTGTTAACTCATTCACTACCAGTCACTTTCACTAAAGCAACCCCCTTCGCTCCCGGCTGTTTACTGGATTTTGACAGATTTTGCGAGGCCCAGCAAATATTGTGTTTTATTGCTATAAAAACATGGACTCTACCAAAAGAAAGATTAGAATATTTTCTTTCATCAGGAAAAAATGTGTATTTCTATCTGTTTCCATTTTGCAGCAATTAGCATTAGAATATAGCTAAATTTCAACATTATTCATGAATCTGTTGAAAACACTGGGGGAAAAAATAGCTTTTTTTTGTAACATGGCCCTGGTTGATCTCTTATACTCTGCTGCCACCTTTTGTAATAACTACCATTGCTTTAAGTGTCCTCTTTGCAGATGGCATTGTGATCTGTAGTGAGAGCAGGGAACAGGTGGAGGAGAAGCTAGAGGCGTGGAGGTATGCCCTGGAAAAAAAGGGAATGAAGGTTAGCAAGACGGAGTATCTGTGTGTGAATGGGAGGGACCCAAGTGGAAGAGTGAGGTTACAGGGAGAAGAGACCAAGAAGGTGGAGGAATTTAAGTATTTAGGGTCAACAGTACAGAGCAATGGAGAGTGTGGAAAAGAAGTGATGAAGCGTGTGCAGGCAGGCTGGAACAGGTGCAGAAAAGTGTCAGGTGTGATGTGTGATAGAAGAGTTTCAGTTAAAACGAAAGGAAAGGTTTTAAAAAAAATATATATATTATTATTTTTTTTTTTTTTAAAAGTGGTGAGACCAGCGATTTTCTTTGGTCTGGAGACAGTGCCACTGAGGAAAAGACAGGAGGCAGAGCTGGAGGTGGCATAGAATAGATAGAATTAGGAATGAGTACATCAGAGGGACAGCACATGTTAGAGGCTTTGGAGATAGTCAGAGATGCCAGACTGAGATGGTTTGGACATGTCCATAGGAGAGATAGTGAGTATATTGGCAGAAGGATGCAGATGCATTTCCAAATGCCAGGCAGGAGGTTTAGAGGAAGACCAAAGAGGAGGTTTATGGATGTAGTTAAAGAGGACATGAAGGTAGTTAGTGTGAGAGCAGAGGATGCATAGGACAGGGTTAGATGGAGGCAACTGATTCGCTGTAACGACCCCTGAAGGGAAAAGCCGAAAGGAAAAGAAGAAGAAGAAGCTTTAAGCGTCCTCTTCAGGTCAGAAGCAGTATCTAAGCTTTCTGTATGCTCTAGCATAAAAAAACATATAAATAAGTTTTTGGGACCATGACAATATTTAGAATAGTATGTTTTTATGTTTTTGGGAGCAAATGAGTTAAGCATGCCATGCTACAAAAAACATAGAAAACACAATATTAAGGAATTAAATAATACAATATAATTCTCAACTACTCCAAATGGACCTTTTTCACACAAAAAAACAAAAAATATGTCATCATTACGTCACTCACCTTCCAGTCCTTATATTAAGCGCTAGAAGCAAGATGGATCACAGAGTAAATTGTACACTATCTCAAGCATTTGCCCAAAATCACTTTTGCAGATGTGGAAAATAGCACTGTACATGAAAACTCCATCAGGAAAAAAAGAAGAATGAAGAAAGGGTGCACATTTTTCCACAAGAAACTCATCGAAAAGGGGACTGTCTAAAACGCTTTATGTGTGTGTATCTCCCCTAAGGTCAGAAAACATTTATGAATGAACTTGTGCCCAGTTCAACCTCTGAAAATCGTCACATTATTTTTGATTATATTAGCATTTAGTCTTCCGCCCCATAGACGCTCACTATAAAAAACTACGACCAATCGCCACCAAAATTGACATGCACATCTCTAACTTAGACCCACATCAATCTCTTAAAATAGCAATATGATCGGCTCAATAGTTTGGATTTTATAGACGTTAGGTGTTTTCTTCATTAAGCGACATGACAAATGTGCGCACAAGAGCCAGACAGCATATGCCTATAAAATCCCAAATACTGCGCCGATCACTTTCATATTTTCAGAGATTACTGTGGTCATACATAGATATGTGCATGTAAATTTTAATAACAATTGCTTGCCAGGACGCTCGCTCTCTTGCAGTATATTCGTTCCATCACCATCAAATGACCATATATCAAAAATTATTTGTTTCCCCCATTCGACTGCAGTACACACCTTTTGTCGTTCTGAATTCTATAGTAGTTGGCAGTGGTGCACCAGTAATGACTGCAGCTTAAATAGTGATATATGATATATGTTATAATAGAATAATGAAATACATTTAATTGACAAAGATTCAGAAAAATCAATGAAAATAATAATAAAGCTTTTATTGTTAAATGTTGCCGTTAAATGTAGAATATCGTAGTAAAATGTTTTGCAGAAGACGTATCAAGCAAATTAAAATCTAAACAAGTGTTGTTCAAAAACGCTGTCCATCTATAATTATTAGGTGAAGTGAATGCAGATTTACAATACTTTTTAAGTAAAATATTGTCAAAATATCGTTAGAGTTTTTTGAAAAGATATCAAGATTTTTATTTTTTTAACCTATATCACCCACCTCTACTACCCTGCAAGAACTCCAAATGGTCTGTGTCTAGTGAGAGTTGGGAAAGATAAATGCACGAACTATGTCCCAAACCCAAAGCCAGTCAATTATTCATATCCAAGAGAGAAAAGTGATATTTCAAAAGTCATTTTTGTTTTCAGTTGAAGCATTAATATGACTTAATTCATTAACGTGGGAAATTAAAGTGAAGGGTTGGCAGATGTTTGAGATGGGATGCTAGTTACAGTGCAAATAGACACACAAGCATGGATACAAAAAACACACTAATACACTTAAAATGTGTCTGTACTACAGTAGGATGGGAATGGCAGAATGCATGCACTGAGACGTGAATAAAGACCATTTGCTCATGGATTCATAGGCTTCCGTCATCCATTATTTAGCATGGAGAAAAGCAATTGATTGGTGGTTGGATTATTTTTCTGACGTTTACATGGCGAATGGCTGAATTTGTGATGATTTTTTTGATTGTTTGATAAACACTTGGCAGGCAGATCGGTGCAGCGTCTGCAGTGATGCAGACTCTGTATTGGTCCGTTGTGGTGAAGAAGGAGCTGAGCCAAAAGGTGAAGCTCTCGATTTACTGGTCGATCTTTTGTTCCTACCCTTACCACGAGCTGTGGGTCATGACCGAAAGAACAAGATCCCGGACACAAGTGGCCGAAATGAGTTTCCTCCGCAGGGTGTCCAGCCTCTCCCTTAGAGATAGGGTGAGAAGCTTGGTCATCCAGGAGGGACTCAGGGTCGAGCCGCTACTCGACCACTTTGAGAGGAGCCAGTTGAGGTGGCTCGGGCATCTGGTTCGGATGCCACCTGGACGCCTATCTGGAGAGGTGTTCCGGGCATGTCCCACCGGCGGGAAGCCCCGGGGACGACCCAGGACGCGCTGGCCTTGGAGCGTCTTGGGATCCCGCCGGAGGACTGGTTTAAGTGGCTGAGGAGAGGGAAGTCTAGGTTTCCCTCCTAAAACTGCTGCCCCTGCGACCCGAGCCTGGATAAGCGGTAGAAAATGGATAGATGGATGCATGGATGGATGATAAACACTTGGTCTTGACGTTGCACAAAGGTCACTCCTAAAATTCAGAAATCTAAATTACAAAACATATTGCAAAAACACTAAATGCAGAATAATTATCCAACCAGTTTTGCCAATTCCGCAGCAACAGGACCTTTCCCTAATCCTGTATCAGAAACATGCTATTGAAAATCCATTTATGGATAATTATGAGAGTGCTATAGATTCCAATACAGCAGAGTTTGCCTCAGAAGACAAATGGGAAAATCACCATCACCACCACCACCACCACCAACAACAAAAGTCTCTCAAAAGCATTTGCCCTCCATTTAAAAGCAAAATGACATTAACTCATGTCTATTGAATTTGCTAAATGACCCACATAAAATGAATTTGCCCCCCAGGGTTGGAAAACAATTGCAAAGGCGAGTGTTCCATTTACAGCAAGTGATTTGAATGATCAGAACGCTGCAGTGCTTCCTATCAGCCAGAGAAATGGGTCAATACGCTGAGACTAAGTGACATGGCTGGCAGCCTGTGTCCTCGTGGAAGGCTGGCAGAAGAATTGTAGTGAGACCCTGCTGTCATTGGGTCAGACAGAATTGCAAACACAAACAGAGACGCCGCCTGGCTAGTAGGTTCAGTCCAAGCTAGACCTCATTTTTAGAGGGAGATTTTGCACATTTAACCGAGAAAACACACATCTTGGCTGTCACAACCCACCAGAGCCACAAGACCTAACTGGAGTGTAAAGGTCACTCTCAGACATCTAGAATAGCTGTTACAAAGGAATGTGACTTACTTTCAGCATTAATTGACATTGTGTCTTTCTCCCAGGACACAACAGTGATGTAGGCCTCCACTGAGGCAGGGATAATGCACTTGAAGACTGCCACATTGCCTCTCATGGCTTTCTGGTCCTCCACCCGAACAGTGTAGGGCTCCCGTAGGACTGGTAGGGAGGTACAAAGAGGCAATTTCAGTACAATTTTGAATTCTGGAAAACTAGAGAATCAAACATTTCTGACACTGACGTGCAGTGGAACACAACTTTGAATTTTGAACATGCAAATCAATGTAGGCAACCTGGTTTTCATCAGAAATTTGATAGACAACTACGAAAGCATCCTTGCTATAAATCCTTGTTTTGGTGGATGTTTCATGCTAAAGAAGGTGATAATGCACCAAAACTATTTGCCAACCTCCAAAATAAAGTAAATAAAGTAGAAGAAGAAGAAGAATACAAAGAAGAAGAAGTCATAGTAGTAGTCATGGCAACTAATGTAGTAGTAGCACTAGTAGTAGTAGTGGTAGTAGTAGTCGTGATAGCTAATGTAGTAGTAGTAGTAGTAGTAGTAATCATGGCGACTAATGTAGTAGTAGAAGTAGTCATGCTAACGAATGTGATAGTAGTAGTCTTGATAACTTATGTAGAAGTAGTCGTAGTAGTAGTCATGGCAGCTAATGTAGTTGTAGTTGTAGTAGTAGTAGTAGTATGGTATATTTATCTATAGTTTGATTATTCTATGTCCTCATCACAACCTGTTCTTCATGGTGTCACAATATATATCTCCTCAGTTTTAACTAACTTTGGAGGATCCCCAAAAAGATTATTTACACTCAATTGCTTTGAAGATATTGACTATAAATACGTATACCTCAGATGCTAGAACGCTTATCAAGGTCATCATTCATGCAGAGATACGAACCAGCCTTAATGTGGACATCTTGGCTCCTGATTCTCCCTGAGGGGTTCTCCGCTGTGCAATAGTAGGTGTTGTCGTGGATGAGTTTGCTGAAACTGGAAGGGGGGATATGGAAGATCTGAAGGGTGCCATTGGAGTGCACATGGCGGATCCCTGGCACATCATAGATCTCCTCACCAGTGGCCAGATACCAGCGCAGTGAGACAGGTGGCACACCTACTGCGGGACAGGGCACCAACGTCCCTGTGGTGCTGGCGAACACTACCTCTTGCACAGATGCATTGACAAAATATAAGCTGGAACGTAGATCTTCACAGAAAACTGCAAGAAAATTGCATTCAAAAACAAAATGTTAGAAAATGTCTTCAAAAGGTGTACTTTGCAAAGCACAATTTATAGAGCTGTAATAGATACAACTCCAAAAGACATTATAGCATTTCTTATTTGCAAGTGAATTTTGCTGTCCTGCCAGTGTGTTGATGTTCCTTGTTTTTTCCCGTTGGTCCTCTGTGCTCACGACAGTGGAGGAAGCTTGCATGAGTGTGTCTATGGAGATGCACTGCAGTAGGGCCACGAGAGAGCAGAACTGGCTGGTGAGCAAATGAAACACCAGACCTCACACAACCTTACACACAATTGCATGTGTGAATATCCAGTAACTTCATGATGGCCATCCTGAGCATAAATGATGAATAAGTGTACCATATTGTATATTTTGATGTAAATGTCATCATACAAGGTTGTTGTAAACTCAGTGTTATCAAGGTGTGAATTATGACTGAAAAGTAAAGTAAATAAACCCTTGCATTGATTTTACAAGTTGTAATTGTGATTGGTTAGATTGTGCTGTGTTGCTGCCCTGCAAAAATACATTTAACTCATTCACTCCCAGCCATTTTCACTGAAGCAACCCCCTTCGCTTTACTGGATTTTGACAGATTTTGCCCACAGAATACCGGAAAAAATTGGTCCCATTTTGCACTTCATATTGTGCATTCTAGTGAATTTTCAGAGTAAAAATGCCTCCATTCAACGCACGTCCCGTATTGTTGCATGAGAAATGGCTGTTGCCCCTGGCAACAAGCGACATACGATGCACGTCGTTGTTGAAATCCATCCGTCCGCACCATAAAACGAGTTATAAGCGGCGCGCACACACACCAACACCAAATGGCCAAACCCGCCTGATGAGGGGAGGGAGATGTTTAAAGTTATATTTACAACTCCGGGAGTCTGTCTTCCGTAGACATCATGAGCACCTCCTACAGAACTGCGAGATCCCGCGAAACGGGACATTACGAGAATTGCGCCTCAGAAGCGAAACGCTCTTCAATAGAAACACCGGCAAGTCAAAATAGTACAATATCGCTTTTATTTTTGCGAAAAACTGTAATGGAAACACAGCGAGTGATCGCTCCAATGCTTCTCGCAACTTTACTTTCAAAGCCCAGTTTCAATGACCAGTTGGAGTTCCTTCGTTAATCCTCCCGGAATGATGGCAAGCCCCAACTTCGTTTTCTTGCTTCTTCCCCTTCCAAACCATGGATTAATTGATGTGGAATTATCTCGCGACTGCTCTATTCCCATGTACAACCATGTAACTGATAGCTTGCAGTTTAAATTGTGCCTTGTAAGCATGTCTCTTAGCTGATGCCACTGAGCTGACTTTATTGGCGTTTCACATTGCTCGGCAGAGAGCCTGCTGCCATTCTATGTCACTACGCAATGAATGAGTTGCGACGTAAATAACAATGGCGGCGTACGTCCAAATAAAGTTTCTACAAAATGTATTAAAATGGAAATTATTTTTGAAAAATGAATCTCATAGTTATGTTAGTAATAAATAATATAGCAAACTTGTCATGACAGTCGGTGTTCCTTTTAATAACCCATCGAACTCACGTATCACAGATTAATGCACTTAACCTTTCTTACGACAGCATTGCTTTCTTTTTCCACGATAGTCAGTTTCGTACATGGTTGAGAAGTCATTGTTTGTGAGACAAATCACTGTCATGGTTTCATGAAATAAAACGCCAAACATTCAAAATACAAGCAGGAACAAGTAATAAGCCCCCCCCCCCCACCCCACCCCACCAACACCCCGCCCACCCCACCCACCCCCGCAAAAAAAAATTTGTTTAGAACTGTGAACAAGTAAGCGTCATTGAATTTTTAGATATGATTTGAATGAATGTGCCATCACTTGCAGATTAAAAAGCGATGATCATTCTGATTGGCTGTTAGATAGCAAAATGCAAATCTGTTTTTCTGCCTCTGAGCGGAAGATCTCTAGTGGCCGATAACATCAAGCTAAAGCAATCCCACTTGGACAAACTACAGTGTGTCACATTAAATAATTAGGCTACGTTCACACTGCAGGGCGTGATGCCCAAATCAGACTTTTTTTAAATTATAACCCTTTTTTTATGTGCCCATTCACATTACAAAAATAAGTGAACACAAACTGTCATGTGACACGCATTCGCACAAACGCCAAGTGACTTGACACTCAAATCGCGACGTCACGTGACACCGTGTTTACGGATGTACATATGGTCCCGCAAGGTGTCGGGAATAGAGATGGCAAATCTAGGTCCAGAAAGTAAAACCATGCCACAGTTTGCCCCTCATGCTAGCTAGCTAGCTCCCTGTCAGATAAACAAGCACCCGGGCAGCTAGCTAGGGAGCTAGCTAGCTAACACTTGGTGCTAAAGCCAAACTGTGGCAGGGTTTTTACTTTGTGGACCTGGATTTGCCACCTCTGGTCAGGAACACCTTATCACAGGGATTTACATGTAAGTACGTGCCTTATCATTTCATATTATCAGAGTAGCAAGGCAGGAGGAGGTACAAATGTTTGGGGGAAATGAGGTGACGTATGGAGAGTTGGAGACATCTAAAGCTGACGACACGTCATTTTCCGCACAGAATAACGTCTGCGGGGGATGAATTTCTACTATCACCACAAATGTTAGACCAATGATCAAGTTTAATTTAATACATTTAAAAAAATACAGTTTATTATTAATAAAACAAACACACATAGGCAATATGAACTCATCTTTTGTGTAAATTATTTTGAATATGTTGATAATTTTATTTATGGTGTACAATCAGGACTAATTATTTACTGGACCAAATATCAGTTCCAATATTTTTATTTGACATGATTCAAACATGAATCAGAGGCTATGATCTCCCACTAAAGAGTCCAAATATTTAACATTATACCGTACGCTATATAGTTAAAAGTCCTCATTATAGATTAACATTTTCCAGCTATGGTTCCAAATTTTGGATTTTCTTTTTAAAACCTCAAAATCATCATTAAATAAATTAATCCCAGATTAAAAAAAAATAATAATAATAATAATAATAATTTAAAAGTAACTTAAACTTGAGTAACTCTTTTCTCTAACCGTGATATTGTAAAGAAACTTATTACTTTCAAATGTAAGTAATTAGTATTGTGAAATATATTACTTTTATATATACTATTGCTTTTGCATAACCCCAAATATTTGTACTGCAATATATCATCAGTCTCTACGTGCACCCGCCTTCCCATCTGCTTGGCTGTGCGACAGCTGCCAATCCCGCCTCCCTGGAGACCAAACATTTTAGCGCTTCATAAATTCCTAATGAGCATGCTCAAATCACAGGCCACTTCCACCCACTGGTCCGACCGCTCAACATGTTACGACAAACAAACACCATGGACAACACGTGTCCCAGCACATTTGTGAATGCACTCTTTTCACACATGCAGTACTCAGAGGGCCTGTCCTTCAGGTGTTAAATAGTAAATTGGTGTGTTTGTTGACAGCTAAAACACTGTCAAATCTTAACTAAGAGATGGCGAGAGAGGCAGCAGAGCCATGACACCAGTCATCATGGGAGGTTGTTCTTACTGATCAGTAATGTAGAAGAGTAAAAGCTTTAAGTAAATTTTACCTTTAGCAACATGCACTGCTTGGGGGGTTTGGATGAAGAGATTGATTTCGTCACATTACAAACAATTGAGTAAAGTGATATAAGCAGTGTTTGTCTTGTCAAAAACAAGCCCTTAATTTAAGAGCCATCATCTTATCATGGTAGAGAGGTTTGTGTGTCCCAATGGTCTGAGAAGATAAGTTGTCTGAGGCTTTAGCCTCAGGGTCACCCAGGACAAACAGGTCCTAGGTGAGGGATCAGACAAAGCATGGCTCAGAAACCCCCTATGATGGCTAAAACTAATGGATTAAAATTATAATTAAACTCTTGTTTGATGACCAGGGCCCCCCTCTGAAGCCAGGCATGGAGGTTGGGCTCGGTGGCAAGCACCTGGCGGCAGTTTGAAGAGGCAAAATAGGTCCCGTTCCCCATTGGCTCACCACCTGTGGTAGGCTCCAAGGTGGTCTGTTGGAATGTTAACTGGGTGGTGGTGGTCAAAGATTGGAACTTTGGCCTTGACCCCCAGCTACTGAAGATGGCTCTAGCGATGTGGAATGTCACCTCTCTGGCAGGCAAGGAGCCTGACCTAGCATGCAAGGTTGAGAAGTTCTAGAAATAGTTGGTCTACCCTAGACACACATCTTAAGTTCTGGTAACAATCATTTTGAGAATACCTGGACTGGAGTTGCCTCTGGTTAGAGCCAGTGGTGTCAAAGTCCGGTCCTCGAGGGCCTGAGTCATCGGCAAGCTCTGCAGGAGCCTGATAATGATCCTGATCATTGAAGCAGGTGTGTTGGAGTAGAGAAACCTCGAAAACATGCAGGACTCAGGCCCCCGAGGACCGGACTCTGACATCTGTGGATTAATAATAATAATAATAATAATGCATTGGATTTATATAGCGCTTTTCTAGACACTTAAGTTGTCTAGTTGTCTACTTAAGTAGCCACAGCTGCCCTGGGGCAGGCTGACGGAAGCATGGCTGCCAGTGTGCGCCTACAGCCCCTCCGGCCACCACCAAACATTCACACCTTCCATACACCAGTGTGAGTACCACTAGAGGCAATGTGTGTGAAGTGCCTTGCCCAAGTACACAACAACACCTGACTTGGGGGGAGCGGGGATTGAACAGCCAACCTAAAGCTGTGGTTCTCAACCGTGGTCCTCGAGTACCCGTATCCAGACATGTCTCCAACAGCTAACACAGTTGTTTCAAATGATCAGCTAACCAGCAAGCTCTGCATGAAGCCTGATAACGATCTTCAGCTGTGTTGGCTGAGGCTTGGTAGGGGTACTCGAGGACCGGGGTTGAGAACCACTGGGTTAGAAGAACAGAGACTTACTGCTCCCAGGCTTAGTGCCTGTACTTTGGGGTTCAACGCAAGGGGGTCTCCCTCCGCCTTCAGATGAACAGGGACTGTTACACCAAACAGTAGCTCAGAGTACCCACCCTTTGCAGTCCTTGGAGGAGGGGTCACAGAGGCAAAAACTTAGGCATGGGAGGCCACGGAGAATGATTTTTTGATGGCTTTGAGAAATAATGACCCACCATTTAATGTCTCATGAAGAGTGATCAACATCAACATTTCGTATAGTGGTATAGGGTCCTGCTGACTTCTTTTTTTTTTTGCACACACTCACGCACACATATAAACAATGTCTGCCAGGCGGGGAAGCAAACCCACGCCAACCTGCATCGTAGGCAAGTGACGGTACCACTCCGCCACCTGGAGCCCTGCTGCTGACTTTGTTGTTGTCATTGGAGTGGCACGGGTGATGTCATTTACAACAAAATTAGTTTTTAAAGGTATTAATTGTTCATGAAAAATAATGAACTTATCACATTAATTATAGACAAAATAGTATCTTCTTACTGTTGAAAATATCTCAATGAGTCAAGTATCCATTTGAAAACTTTACAAACATTGCAACCAGGAATCTAAAAAATCTAGGGAATCTGATTTTAAAACTCTTATCTCTGGGGTTGAGGTCACAGCGGGGTTTATAGCTCCTTAGTGGCAAGGCCACGGGTGTGAATGAGATCTGTGCGGAGGTCCTAAAAGTTCTGGATGTTGTGGGGCTGTCTTGGTTGACACACCTCTACAAAATTGCGTAGACATTGGGGACAGTGCCTCTGGCAGACACAGGCAGTGTGTCCCCCTTTTTAAGAAGGGGTACCCGAGAGTATGATCCAACTACAGGGGGATCAAACATCTAAGCCTCCCTGGTAAGGTTTATTCAAGAGTTCTGGAGAGGAGGATCAATCGGGAAGCTGAATGTCAGATTCAGAAGGAGTAGTGAGGTGTTCATCCTGGCTGTGGAACAGTAGACCATCTCTGCACCCTCTGCATGGTCCTAGAGGATACATGGTAGTTTGCCCAACCAGTACACATATATGCATTATGGACTTGGAGCCCCCCCAAAAAAATTTATTCTCATAAGAATCACAATTCTCATTTAGTACGATTCAGAATTGATTTTAAATGTCCCAAAATTGATTTTATTTAAATTATTTTATACTGTTTTGTCCATTTTATGTGTGCTTTTATTGGGAGCACTGTTCATGTTGAACACAGTTTAGCCACTTAGGGGCAGTGTGATTCCATGCATTCCAGAGCCGTATGTAGAGAGAGTTTGGCCAACTCGGTTTCAGCAGGGTAACAATAGTGACCACATCGTGATTGGGTCAACTGCTGGTCACATGACATATGGACGCCATCTTGTTGACGCATTCTGATACACTGTTAAGTTGTAGCCACATTAGAGAGTAGAAGGAAAAAGTCACGATCAAGTCATGCCAATAAAAGTTTGTTCGTTTTTTTGCCGGTGAGTAATGTTAAGATGCTTCTCTGTAAACATTCCTGAAGCATTTTGTATGAATACGTTCTTTTGAGTGATAAAAGTGCCGCGAGTAGTACGCTAATTAGCATTAGTAAGACAGACTGGAGAAGATCCTTACGATTATTTGTACATCTATAAATTCAAGCAGAAATCATTGTCAATCAAATGATTTTGAATCAAAAATCGTTCTAAATCGAAAATGTAATTGAATCGCAGACCCAAAAATCGGAATTTAATCGTGAGACCCCTAGCACCGAAGCTCAAAGATTGGGAACCACTATACTAAAAATACTCAGCTGGACATTTACAGTTATTGTTAGCCATATTATTAGTCAAATATTTTGCATAATTTTATCTAGTTAGCATTTTACAAATAAGATTTGAGTGGACCGTTAGTCTGAGTAAAGAATTGATTTCCCAAGGCAGCCGTCATGTACGTAGATTGTTCTCTTTGGCCGGTGTTTGGGAAGGTAGCTGAATGAGGAAGAGAGGCTGAACGAGGAAGAGAGGCTGCTGCATAACTGCTTTTGTCTCGGCCCTCTGTGCGCCAACTCATAAAATATTGAGACTACCACCCATTTTTGGGTGGTTGATTTCTTCAGATGAGAAAGCTTGATGGACACACAACTCCTTAAGATCGCAATGCTTCAGATAGATATAGTATGACTGCATTTATTTTTCAGTGCAATGCCAAGAAAATAGTGCGGGAAGGGGTTGAGTGGGGAGGTGGAAAGCTGAAAAGCACTCAGGCAGTCACATACAGGCCACTATTAAAAGAGAAAGACAGAAAGCCTTGGCAGAGGTCAAAGTATGCTCCACCTTGGGTGTCTCTCACAACTTCCTTTAAATACATTCATCCTTTGTTCTTGCTAATTTGCTTTCTCCAACCAGCCCTTTTGCTGTTTTACCTCCATCTCTCCTTCATAGTGACCTTCTCACTTTTAAACTTGCAACACCTTTACAAAAGGATACAGGAGCAAAACAAACATGTTAAAGGAGAACAGGAAGTTAGACGAGCTGTCCATAGTGACTCCATGCTCCTTGTGAAATTTTTAACGCGCTGGGAGTTAAGTAAAAGTTTAATATTGCATGAACAATATTTAAATATTCAATGACCTGGCGGTTCAAACAATGATTAGTGGAGCAAAGGGCATCAGTTCTGTTTAGATTCGGCTTCCGAAATCATTTGAATGAGTCTGTCCCACTACAGAATCGCCTATGTGAAGTAACATTTTTACTGGAAAATGCATTCAAACATGTTTGTAAACAGGGTTGGGAGGGTTTCTTTTAAAATGTATTGCGTTACAGTTACAAGTTACCTGCTAAAAAGTGTAGTTAGTAACGTAATCCAAGTACCATAATATTAAAGTAATGTAACTACATAACGGCGGTACATGTATTCCGTTACTCCCCAAGCCTGTTTGTAAATATGTACGTCTTTGCAAATACATTCAAACAAATACCTGCACGTTTACGTACTTTAGAATGCTAAAAACTTAGCATTTTCCCCAATGCCACGCATATTGACTTGTGCATGCCATGCAAAAATAAATAAATAAATGCAGAACGAAAATCATACACTGCCGATATATAATGTATATAATTATTAATCAAAAAAATTATGAAGAAACAATGTTTATGTACTTAATTTATGATCATGTTAGTACAATTTAGGCTAAATGCTATTAAAAAAAAAAGCTTATTTATTTATTTTTTACTTGGGCTGCGCAAGTCAATACACCATTATGGACCGTCTGTATTCACCCTGATTGACGGACGTAAACCTGTTTCAGTCAGTGCTCAGTCTGTGTATTTTTACGAGGCTTCACGTCATTGTGCATGCACCGAAAGATGGCCGTTGTCATTGACAGAAATTGACGATTAACGCAAGTGCCCTGCTCTGATTCTTACTGTAAAATAATGTTTGTGCAAGTGCCACATACCAGCACCTATGGGTGGTAGGCCACTCCGAAGATCTGCATTTGCATTGTTAGTGATTTCCAAAAGCAGTCCACCCATTGTAGAGCCCCTACATTGCATTTGGAGCTCAAGGGCACCAGACACACTTTGGCCAAGGAGAGTGCGTGCGGGCGTGTCATAAGGATGTGGGGGATGAGTGTTAATGTCGTGAACACACAGGCTGACGTGTCTTTGGTTGACAGGCGCACGAGTCAATGCAGGCAGTGATGGTGCTGGTTTCGCCTGACACCATTGGTTAAAGAATATTTGATGAGCAGAGGGTTTCATAAACACTACAAAAAAGATCAGGATTAGTTATATAAAAGCACAGTCCTAAATTATTTTTCAAAAGAACAAACATTGCTTTTATGTTCTCTGAATTGTGTGCTCAGTTAATCCTACAAACCTTCACTCTGAAAATGCCCATCAGTGACTCTTTCCAAATCACACAGGCAATTTAATTAGGTAAATGTCTGATCAATACATCTCCCACTAACACAAAACATAAATAGGCCCTTGCATTAGTCTGCTTTTTGCTCGGCCTGTGTTTACCTCAATTGAAGCATATTTATCAACAGTACATAGTGTTTCATTTTATTTGAGAATCCTGGATTCTGTCGGTGTTGAAAAACTGTTCTAGCTGTTATAAAAAAATGTTATAGCTCAGCTAGCTTGTGGGGATCTAAACTTGTCAAAGAGGTTTTTGGTGCTTCAGCCGGCACCAGAGCATCAAGACATTAGGGCTACTTCACTGCAGGGAACAAGCACTGAGCCATACTGACAGCTCATGGCAGGCAATGCAGGTAATTACGGCAGATACCGTCAAGGGAGGGTAGAATGGGGGCTGGGGTATGAAAAAGAGGAGGGTTGGTAGATCGGGTGGAGGACAGGGCGGCCTCATGATGACAGTGAGTAAGCATCCACATCGACCCCTGCCCCCACTTTCAGATGGCCCTAGACTCACAACCTCCACCCCCTCCACTTCTGCCCTAAGGCTTTACAGAATATCTAGTTAAGCAAAATGTGGTGAGCTGAGATGTACAGATCACAGAACAGGGACTTCTAACTCCCAAATCATCGGCTCCCAATTTGCCCTCATGAATAATTGTTGAGCGGTGCGCTCGGTGCCATGCATATGCTATGTAAAACCAATGATAGTCTCCTCTGATGTCAACTCTCCAGGGAGTAAGACAAGAGTCATTGTGAAGTGGGCTAGTTAATGCATATGAATGCTCATCTATATGAGCGGCAACAGAGACGAGAGAGTTCCTATGTACCGGGCTCTTTAATGAGTTATATCACCAAGGTGGAAGGGGACAAATACTGCAAATCAACTCAGTGGAGGGTAGAGAGAAATAAAATGACTAAAGTTTGAAGAGGATAACAGTGAGTGAGTAAATAAGATCATGCTAATGTGACATATACAAAAGCGCATCATGAGAGGTAGCATGGGGGAAACAATCTTGTGAGATATTCGTAATGCACCATTATTTCATCTTCGTAATTCATCTTCATCTTCCAAATCGGAGGTCAACCAGTGCCACACAACAATTTTGTACGACCTTAGAGGTTTCACTGAATGAATGGCTTCAGTCCTCTTACATTAAAAATCTGGTTAGAGATAAAAAGGATGATTGTGAGATGGAGGTGGCAAAGATAAGGACATTAGCCTGGGTTTTTGCCTGGATTCCAACAGGGAAGTGTCCAGGAGGCATCCTAACCAGATACCCGAGCCAACTCATTTGGCTCCTCTACTCTGAGCCCCTCGGTGATGACTGAGCTTCTGACCCTATCTCTAAGCAAGAGCCTGAACACCCATAAGAGGAAATTTTTTTGATTGCTTGTACTTTCGGTCAAGACCCGCAGCATGTGACCTTGGAAACTTAGATCAAAAGGGTCAACAAAAGCTGTTTAGCTCCTTTTGTCGCAATGACAGAACAATACAGAAACCGCACCAACACAAATGCAACGGCAATCCGTCTGGTAATCTCCTGCTACACACTTGAACTCCTCCGTTTGGGGCAGGACCGCCTCCCCAACCCAGAATATGCACTAAACCCTTTTCCAACAGAGGACAATGGTCCCAGATTGGAAATCTGTGTCCAAGTGCCCACTTCACAGATTTGTGATCTCTCTTGCCAACTTTATATCCACCCCGGGAGGTGCTTGCGTTTCCTTATGAATATACTTTCAGTTTTCACTCCTTGACATGCCTCAGGACACAAGCAAATCAGTTTATTCTTCTGAGATGTCAAGGACTATCAGTGTGCCTCTCGTGTGTTGCATTTAAAGGTAATGAGAGGAAGCGCTTTGAAGGGTTGGCTGTGGCCTGCGAAAATACCAAAACTTAGACAGCCCCTGCGCAGATCTCGACTGTGCCACGTGCCAGACTGTACTGGTCATGAAGATTAAGAATGAGCGCAACAGAACCACATCATCTGTAACAAGCAGAGACACAATGCTGGGCCCACCAAACAGAACCTCCTCAATGCCTCTGTTGCTTCAAGAAGTTTTTTCCATATGGGTTATGAATAGAATTGATGACCAAGGTCACTGGGAATGAATCCCATTTACTGTCGGCAATTAAGACTAAACTCATACACTAGTTGTACAAACGGCCCTTATCGTGGGCTCTAATACCCTATACTCCCAGGTGCTGGTCCCAGCTTAGTGCGTAGAGCTGTTTCACTATTCCACAGCCAGGATGAAAACCATACACTGGGTTTACCTGGTATTCACATGCTGTCATGTGCCACACAATATGTGGTGTTCATAAACTCACGTAATGTTGAATGTGAACTAACAAAGGAGTATCCGTAGAGAATTACAAGGATACATCGAAAAGATTTCCAACCGACAAAGTTTACCAAAGTGTGTTCTGACCATTTTGAGTAAGTGTTATTTTAAGTTGGTTAAAATAATTTGTACCGTAATGTGATTGTGATATATGTGCCCCGCTAACCATGGCTAGCTCTGGCTAAAAATAGATCAGTGTTTAAAAGTTGCAAGCTTTCACTAAATACCTTCCTTAATTAAGGTCTCTATTTTGAATATGCAACATTACTTCATTTGTTTTCATTTGAAGACATGAAAGACCCATGTATTGTGATGGTCACTTACAAAAGGTTTTGGGGGGGATGGGTGCTTACATTTTACGATCCAGAGTGGAGAAAAGCAAAAGAAAATGTGTCAATTCAATGTGTCAAACAGAAATAAATACTACGTGAGCACATTGCAGGGGGTGCTTGGAATCATTTTATAATGTATTTCCCAGATTAAATTTCTCTTTCATAGAAGCACCAAAATCAAAACAGCCAAATGGCAATCTAAATTTCTCATAAAGCTCAGATTTTTTTTCCCTGAATCAGCCTCAAAATATCCCATACTCTATGGATTACTTTTCAAAAGGCAATATAAATAGGGCTCAGTGCTACATGATTAAGAATTTTGATATCACAATGACATGGAGATGGCAGCTGGAAGGATCAGTGAGTGATCAGATACGACGGAAATGTGCGTGACATCAGCCAATCAGAGCAGGTTTTTCTTGTCTTCTGTGGTTTGTGGAAATCAGTCAACAATTACTGTTGATAGGCTGAAATCAGAGGATTTGGACAATTTTAAATAAAACAAATTGGCTCCAAACGATTACTCGATTATCAAAATAATTGTTGATTAATTTGATAATCGATTACTTGTCAATTAATGGATTGATTTTGTCAGCTCTACTTCAAAATCCACCCTCTCCAAGCGTAAAATCTTACATGTGAATTTTGGGCCCTTTTTCAAATTTCTAGCTTTTCCATTCAGTTTTATTTTCGCATTTCTTGAAAATTTTAATTTAATTGGGTGGATGGAAATCCACCCAATTTAATTCAAAAAATTTCCACTTTCATTTTCCTTAGATGGACAAAATAAAATAAAGTTCAAGCGACACAAAAAGGAGAAATCTGACTGCAGTTGACAGTGGAGGACAAACCAAAGTCCTGAGGTTAAATGGGATTGTGGGTCATATGACTAGACACTGCTACCAATGCACTTGCAGCAATCCACTTAATGCTTCAGAATAATACGCCAAGCACACGCGCTAGGTGGGTCTCCCTCCTCCCTTCCCTCCTCAACACAATCCTCCATTTGCCTTAACTGTGAGACCACTGCATCGTAAGGACATTTGTATAGAATCTCAATTCATATGAAAAGGCTCAATTGTGACTGGTCAAAATTAAAATGCTAAAATACAAATAATAACATCACTGTACATTTTAAATTATGCATGTCTTAAAATGTGTGATTTGTAATGCTGCAGATCAGTTGTGGCTACAGTATTTTAAAACAAAATCAATTTTGGGCTTTTACAACCAGCTGTCTCTACAGCACTATCATAAATTACCCTGATGGAAACACAGTCAATTGACAATAACAGTAATAAGCAAAGGCTTACAATATTGCAGCAGTCTGCATTAGCGCTACATAAATCAGCACACAGACATGAAAAGCTCTTTTTTTTTCATTGGACAGTGCAAAACTAGACTTTGTTTTCCATTCATGTTTCCTCCTATTCCATGTTTGCATATTCTTTCCTCTCTTCTTCCTCAGTATGCTGTGTTTAAGACACAGCAAACACCGGCAGGCAAAATACACAACGTATTCAGAGCGCTTAGTGCCCTGGATTAATCAAATTATAATTTAATCATCTGATCAAACAGTAATTAGCATAATCACTTCTGGGCTGGGCCTGATAGAGCAGGGACTGAAGCGGAATGGCACTGGGGGCTGGCAACACTTAAATGAAACATTTGCCAGAATGTTTGAAAATGTAACACGTTTTCAGGCCACAAAACCAAGACAGATTAGGAATGATAATCAGCATGATTTGGTCAGGTCTCGAGACTATTTCAACATCAGCCACAGGGAAAGAAAATGCTATTTTTAATCTAGTATTATAAACTGTTTGGTCCACATTCAAAGAAATAAATACGTACATATATATATATTGATGATGATGATGATAATGATTAAAAAACAAAAAAGATATAATGTACTGTATGTGAGGTTTTTTTGTGTTTGAATAGACCGTTAATGTTTAACAGATTAAAGCTAGGGATTTAGGCTTCCCTAGTCATAGATTTCTGGTCATCCTAGTGTACTAAAAATCTAAAATAACCAAATGCAATTATAAAATGTGGTCACACATGGGGCTAGGTATCGATTCAAATTTCCTCAATCGATTCAATTTTGATTCACCAGAGTTCAGTTCGAATAGACTTTTCCCGATTTGATTCACTTCAGTTCAATCCGATATTGATTCATTATGGAATATCAATTCTTCTTAAATATCAAGGACATGGTTAAATGATTTATTTATTAATGAAAATAACCACTCAAGTGTTACACAAACATTAACATCAGCATGGATGAGATGAAAATGTTTACACAACTCTAATTGAATAATTGTAAATATAAGTTAAAAAGATTCTGAATTGTCATAAAGTGCATTAAGTCAGTTCTTTCATTAAATTCATGTGAATAGTAAATTTCAAGAAATCAGTAAGATCCCCAAAAAATCAGCTTTTAAAATTATATTTTCTTGTTAATTTATGGGGAAAAAAAGAGATATTAAAATAATCGATTCATGGTTTTCTGAATCGAATCGCCTGAAAAGGAAAATCGATTCGATATCGATTATTCTATTTTTTTTTAACCCATCCCTCGGCACATAAACAGCACTCATAAGTTTGTCATTATTAGCAAAAAAACAAAACAAATATATTCTCCAAATAACATTTACAATCAGAACTAAAGAGGATGAGCAAAAACGTTTAAAAAAAAAGTATGCTTTATGATTGAATAAATACAACAGTGATGATCATTGAAATTAATTTCTATAATGTTTACTTTTCAAGTTCTGTTTGCCTGTCATTTCATAAGTCATCTCAGATCACTCATCACCACAACAAGCATTCAAAATATTCTTGTAATATACAGTATAAATCAACAACCCCACAATAAGATAAACATTTTTAAAAAATTATATCATTTATACCAGAAAAATTCAACTTGCAAAGAACCGCAAGCCAATTTCCAGTTGTTTGGACAAACACTAAATGCTGGCTAGCCTTCACCAGAGCCTAAAGTGCCTAAAAAAAATTGTTTCTGCATGGTGAACCAGAATGAATTGATATGAATCTGTAAGCATGACACAAGCTGACTCCATATAAGCCTTCTTCCCCCACTCTTCCTCCTCTTTCTGCCTCACTACACATCATCATCTTCTTAAGCATTGCAGTTGGGGTTAAATGAAACCTTTAACAGTTCAATGTGCATCCATTAGCATATGCTTGAGTCTACTCACATTTCCACGGCCAAACCAAAGTGTAAGCATACACAGTGGAAAAATACAAAAATGCTGACATCCAATGGCAAAGCTGTGTGTGATTTGCAAGTCCTGGGAGACAAATTTTAATGAATTGAAATCATCTTCCAAGTGGACCCAAAATAAGTCAATCAAGGAGGCCTAAACACAGTCTGCATCGTTATGAAAAAATACCCTTTTGCCTCACAATCAGCCAGTAAGAACTTGGGAACATCCATGAACAAAGGTAGCCGTCACACATGTTATTCCTATTTGTTTTAATTTATCCCACCTTTTTGACAAACATCTACTTCCACATAATTCATCCGATTCATAGAATTCCAATTTCAACTCACTTCAACTCATTTGCTCCCAAAAACGTATAAAAATTTTTATATTTTACATATTGCCATGGCCAGTGACGTGTAGTGAGCTCTAGGTTTGGGTAGGCAGGTAATCGCAGATTGAGACACACACACTAATTACAAATGTGTGTCGCAGGCGAGTGTACAACATATCCTAGGGTGACCATATTTTCATTTCCACAAAAGAGGACACTCAGCCCAACATCGAGATCCTTGATACTCAGATACAAGATGCCATACGTTCAAACTATTTTAACATACTGTATGCCTCTTCTGTATGGGTAGAAAATAAAACAAAAAAACATTACTATCTTTTGAAGTCTTACATTTTTTGCTCCGCAATCTTTTTTCCTTTCTCTCTTTTTTTTACTTCGAGCAGGGTTCGTACCATTGCCTCCGGTGCGGCAGCTCAACACTTGCCACTCAGCTAAAGTTCTGGGCCACCGTCAGGCAGTGCGCAGTCTGCCAGCCACAGTAAACGTTGCAGTGCACTCTGCCTCCCATTTGCCGCACAACGAAAAACGGACAATTTGAAACCCGGCCAGACGCCCGGATAGAATGTAATAAAGTAAATATCAAACTGTAAAACAGCCTAATTCCTCACAAAATCAAGCTAGCAATAGCAATAGCAATGCCAAACCCCATGTAAAGTGAAACAGCCAGTTGATTGAAGCACATCCACAAAGCCAGTTTTTCCTTTTGCACCATTCTCTGTATAAGTACGAATAATTCTTTGTCCCTTACTTTGCTGAAGATCTGGTAGCTAAGGCGTTGGTTTCCCATCCCTCAAAAGATGACGTTTTCCCTCAAAAGAAAGGCGTGAAAATAGTTTTATATTCTCCAGCGTGGCATCATCTTACCGTTTTGCTGTGCACTAAGTGTGTTTTGAATTCACGAATGCACTGCGGGAACATAGGTTCGCATAGGAATAATACAGCGACGTAAAAAGGCTGCATAACGATCTGCCTATTTGTGTAAAGGACATTTTTACTGAAAAACTGACTACGCATGCGCAAACACACATGGCCTTTTGGACAGGGATGGGAAAAGCACAGTAGCAGTGTGCCTTCAGGAGGATAATTTTTGCAGCATTTTTGCCTGCAGGCCAGACGAAGTAATGAGTCATTTTTAATTGAGGTATGAAAATCACCAAATGTTGTCACTTTCAAACATATAGGTAGTGTATGCTTTCTGAAATGAAAGAAATAATTTAAATAAATCGAAAAAGCCAAACAGTTTCAACTTTCATTTCAGCCTGGTAGGCAGTGCCTACCTTGCCTATCCTGACCGCACGTCAATGGCCATGGCCCCACAAACGTATTTATAAGTTTAAAAAAATATATATACTGTATATATATTTTTTTAATGCTAGAGCATACAGAAGGCTTTGATGGGTGAAGCAATAGTAGTAATTACAAAAACGGCCAGCAGGTGGCAGTTGAGTATAAGGGCCAGGGCCATGTTACATCAAGCTCTTTTTGCCAGTGTTTTCAACAGGTTTGTGAATAATGATGAAACTTAGCTATATTCTAATGCTAATTGCTGCAAAACGGAAACGGATACAAATATACTTTTTTTCCTGACAAAAGAAAAGACTAATCTTTCTTTTGGTAGTTTTTAAAGCAATAGAACACAATATTCTGTGGGCCTTGCAAAATCTGTCAAAATCCAGTAAAACAGCCGGGAGCAAAGAGGGTTGCTTCAGTGAATGAGTTAAAAACACACACACACACACACACACACAATGGGGGCTAGTATCTTCTCATTTCAGAAATACTCAGTTTTCCAAAAATTCTAAATTTTTCCACCCAAAAATTCACCAATGAGACCAAATATTCCTCAAATGTTGTTAAAACCATTGATTCACAATGACACATTTAACCAGAGGTCTGCATTTTGTCAATATTGACGAAAGGCCTGTCAATCCGTCAATGACCGACGTGCATTTCGTTGACGATTAATGAACAACGGGAAGCTTTAAAAAAATTATGAATAAAGCATAGCAGGTAGCAAGTAGGTTTTTGTCCATCAATGTCAATACCCACGTCAGTACTGACGGACCTTCTCAGTCAGTTGATGATGGACGCCCATTTCGCTGACAAATGGCAAATAACGAATGTCGGAAACACAGACGGACTCCCACTTCGCTGACACACCAAACACTGCAGCTGAGACACTCTTTTTCTTCTGCAGTAAACAAGTAAATTTACCAGGTATGCTAACTTCCTCAGACACCATTCTCAAAGCCTTCTCTTTTCAGGCTTTGTCACAATACTGATAGCTGGCCGGGTTGTAGAGCTTGGGTAACTATAGACCATGTCGGTAATGTTTCTTTTACTTTTATAAATTCCTCTTTATTGTTAAGTTTATCCAAGCAATAGTTTAGTGCTCAGTTTGTTTATTTTACATCAGGCATGTTATTGAACAGCTAAGGGGTCCTAACAAGGGGAAGTATTGAGTCAGTTAGCCGTGTATTCAGAGCAGTTATGATTGTGTGCACACTGCCTCCTAGATGGTTCTAAAAGGCAGTTCCATTGTAACCGCTCGGCCCCGAAAAAGTCACATGGAAACGCCAACATCCGGGGCCAAGCAAGGCGGACTTGGGGTGGAACCGGTTAAGTGGAAAGGTGGCATTAGTGAGGAAAATAACTGTAACATAACAATGTCAAGTGTAATTTAGCATGACAGAACCATGGCTAAAATTACAATGACAGACTGACGATTGACAGACTGACAACTGGAAGTTTACTGTTGGTCCTAAAACAGCGGATGCAAAATTAACCATGACGGAAGGCCGGTTAATATAAGTTAACTCACTTTTCACTGAAGCAACCCCCTTCGCGTCCAGCAGGTTTACTGGATTTTGACTTATTTTGCAAGGCCCAAAGAATATTGTGTTCTATTGCATTGAAAACATGAAACCTACCAAAAAAAAGATTAGGGTCTCTTCTTTCATCGGGAATTATTATTTTTTTTTTTATATGTATCTGTTTCTGTTTTGCAGCAATTAGCAATAGAATACAGCTAAGTTTCATCATTATTCACAAAGCTGTTGAAAACACTGACAAAAAAAAAGCTTGTTGCAACATGGCCCTGGCTGATCTCTTATACTCTGCTGCCACCTGCTGGTCATTTTTTGTAATAACTACCATTGCTTTAAGCGACCTCTTCAGGACAGAAGCTGCATCAAAGCCTTCTATGCTCTAGCATAAAAAAACATTTTAATTTTTTTTTTTTAACTATAAATACACTTTTGGGATTGTAGGACAACGTTCTTATGTTAGAATGAGTCAAAAATGTTGACGGATCGATTGATTAAAAATTACAGTTTGGCTCTGCTTGAAATATCGACCGATTGACAAATATGGACAGAATGGTTTCCCAACTGTTGACGATTTCCGAATGACAGACGCTCGAAATTCATTGACGCACCCACCTCTGCTTTAACATTACACGTTTACATTGTTTACATTTAGTAGTGAACATATGACTATAATCAAACCATTGGTTTCCAGGAAGAGATTTGCGGGTTTGAAGAGGCATGTTAAAAAGTTAGCAAAGTTGACTCATACAATTGATTTTTGGAACTAATGGACAGACAAGTGCTTTTCTATTCTTCCGGAAGCCAACAAGCAAAACACAAGCTTCGACCAAACATCTTCACTGAACTGAGATGTTTTACTTCAAACTGTATTACAGCCTTTCTTTTTTGAATTGCAGGCATTACAATATAATTTATACTGAAATGTAGACCTGATCTGTTTGTGCATTTTGAGTGGACATTGAAGTTGCCGATATTCTTTGTATTTAGAAGTGAACTGTGTGACAAGTGGCATGCTGTTAATTGGCTGCACCTTCAAACCTGGTGAATATGGTACCTAGTGACGTAGGCCCTGTCCACACGAAAGCCCGTTTCAATGTATCCGCACAAGTTTCTTATCGTTTGGGCAGTTTGTCCACACGGCGGCGCCGTTATGGAGCTTGAAACCGATCACTTTTGGAACCGGGCTCCAGAGTGGAAAGATTTCAAAACGCGCCCCGTACGTTCCAATGTGGACACCATATGCGGGGTACTTCTCCAGTTTGATGACGTACACTCCAATTCTCACTTGACTGCGCGCAAATCATCTGTCAACAATGGCGGATAGTCGTGTTGTAGTCATTTTGCGCAACCTCTTAGCTTTTACAGCAAAATATTTTGCGTGATGTTGTTGTTCTTGAATCACCCCCCATTGTCACTACTCCTGTGTTTGTGTCACTGATATGTTTATATTACTGGATAGCCGATAACCCATACACGGCCGTTGAAGCGACAGGGCGCCATCTTACTCCTCCCATCTCGCAAGCAGACTACTGTATTAACGATACGTATACGTACAGATTAGACATATATAGCTAATATATATATATATATATATATATATATATATATATATATATATATACATACAGTGGTACCTCGGAGTTTGAACATAATTCGTACCTGAGAAGTGTTCAAAGTCTGAATTGTTCAAACGCCGCAACATTTTTCCCATAGGAAATAATGTAAATGCAATTTATCCGCTCCCAAGCTCCAAAAACAGCAAATTCCTATTTAAATTTTTATTTATGTTTTATTATATTTACAGTATAGTACAGTATTCATACAATAAAAATACCTCACCTTACCTGTTGTGGTGTGATGGCATCAGTGGATGATAAATGCTATGTTAATGCTAGCTTTAGTTCAGTGCTGAGTTTGTGTATTTTACATATTGTAAGACTACTAAGCGGACCTCAGATGCATTGTTCATCGTCAGGCATGTTGTTGAACAGCTAAGGGGGGTCCTCGTGCCAGTATTTACAGAAGTAGTCACGGTAGTTACAACTGTGCGATAATCTCCTTCCTAATTCCACTGTGGTTCGTAGCACTGTGTGTTTATCTTTGCTGCCACTGGCACTGTTGTCTTTCTTTGGGCCCATGGCAAAGAAAATTGTCGTGGAAAAATCAAAATGCACTCGCGAGTATGGACCTCCAGGAGTATTCACGATCTGATTGGAAATGAGCAGTGCATCGTCTCAACTATCGCAACGTGAGCATTCGGCATTGCTCGACTTTGCTTGGCTTTACTCGGCTACCCGTTTTCAAGGTATGTTCGACTTACCTTGCTTTACTTGGGTGTTCGAACTCCGAAAATTAGTTCAAACTCTGAGGCATTTTTTACTCAGATTTTTTGGTTGAAGTCCGAATTGTACGAGATCCGAGACGTTCAAAGGTTCCACTGTATATATATATTTCGATACTTCGAGAAACATTTCTTGGGAGGAGTAATATGGCGGCCTCGCGGCTTCAAACGTCTTGGCCTATCAGTGGTTCGTCTTCTTTGCTGATTCTTCTTCTACGCTTTCAGTTAACTCTCGGTGGCTACGCTACAGTGCCACTCCAGACTTAGCCATATACATTACAGCTGTTAAACGTCCTCAGCGTCTTCTTTTGGAAACACGCATGTCTTGAAACGTTTCTGTGTGTACAAGATTATTTTGAGGAACGAAGCCGGCTTTGCTTCCATGTGAAGAGGGCCTTAGAATGACTTGGCATATTCTTTTATTTCAGCAATAGACTTTTCCACAAAAAAACGTTTGCTTCTCAGATTATGACGGTCAACGGTCAACAGAGGGATTTCATTTTGTGGTCAAAATATATATCGAGCTTTCTTGGGATAATGGAAATCCCTCTCAGAGGATGAATTTTCTTCCCTCTTTCAATTGCTACAGGAACGACACATTTAAATTTCAAAAAACATTTACAGAAAAACTTCAAAGTGGAGATCAAGACTAAAAGTGTGTGAACAACAAACCATACATCACTGACAAAATGGATGTCCTACAAGAGGTTTAACATTTGTAAATGCTCCATATAGAAAGGGTCCAGCCATATTGTTTTAGAAAACACAATGCTCTATTTCGTCCCTCTTAACCGCCAGGTGGCAGTGCTGAAACAGAAATCCCCCACACGCATATTCCAGCTGACGTGAACCTCATGTATAACAGGGGATCGTAGGCGGAAGCGAGTCTCTTTGACCTTCTCGTCACTTGCGGTGTTTGCCGCTGTTCTTCGTCGCCGTCGCTGGTGGCCTGTGATCTTGTTCGGGGCAATGGGGTTTCCCGCCCCCCTTGGCTGAGACGGCTCGGTGTATTGGAATTTATATATGGATGTTAAAGCTCCCTTTCCATCTTTACATGATTTCCGCTTTCCATCATTGAGTGCGGCTTCAAGTTTGTAAGTACGCCTAGTGGATGTCAGCGACTGTTGACGTCTTGCCTGCGGTTACTTTGATTTGTTTTGAATACAACTCGCTAGGGTTGGTACGGTTATTTCGTATCCTTTCCAAGCTTGTATTGCCTCGCAACTTATGCGGCTCGATCTGTGGGTTGCCAGACGCCTTGATGTTGTTTGATGGCTTTGATATTGTCTGTCATGACTTCTGCTAGTTTATGACGACACAGACATTCACTTACATGTTGCTGTGAGCACTTGAGAATTAGTTTGTTCCATTGGTGAAGAGGCCGGTGTTTCGCCTCCTCTCCCACACGAAGATGGCAGCCTGTTGACTTGCGCGCACTTATTGCGTGTCGTTTGGTGGCTGCTATGAACGAGGACGTTCACTGTAAGCACTGTGGCAGCTCCTTCTTCCCCGAAGAGGGACGCACTGACTGCTGTCTTGACTGTTGCGTTGTGGCGACCGCTGCAGCAGCGGTCCACACTTCGGTGAACAGCTATCCAGGGGCGGTCATCGTTCGCGGTGGCAATGGGCCCTACTCCCTCCCACCCTCGCGGTGGTTGGGCAAAACGCAGGTCTGCTTCTCCTGCTGCTCCTGAACATCGGAGTAAGAAGAGTTGGGCGGACTCTTAGATTGCCTTGCAGTTGAGCCGTTTGCAGGCGAGTGTGATCGCAGTACAGGTGCAGTTGGGTGATCGAAAATCTTCTGTTTCCCAGGCCTCTGCAGTGGCGTTGCCCTATGCATTGATGGACATGCCGGATGCAACTCTCCAATTGCCCTCCCAAGCAGACAACGTTGCCGAGGATGTCCGTCCGCGATTCTGAGGCATGTTCATGTATGGACTCTGTTTCCACTGCCCTGTCTTCTCCTCCTTCTGAACGTTTTTCAGCTTCAGCGGAATTGGTGCACACTGTTATGCTTAGCGCGTTCCAACGTTTCAAGTTGGACGCATCTGGCTTTTCTCAGCCTCCTACTGAGTGTGGCCTCTCTCCGATGGACTATTCAACCAAGTCTTTTTGGAAACCCAGAATCTTGTCTTTTTTTGACAGACCTTCATTCCTGCTTGTCCAATTCTAGTGTTTATCCTCGGCTCCCGGCGGACGGCCGTGCTTTGGCAAATATGCCCTTTCTGAATCCTATTGGTTTGGACTGTATGCCTAATGTAGAGTATTCTGTGGCTTCACTCATTATCTCCCCGGAGGAGGCTCTTAGAGAGGCTGTGAGATGCCCTAGCCCTCAGTGGTGCTTGATGGACGAACTGGTCACTAAGTCGTACAACACGGCGACGGTGGTAGCACGCCTGGCCAACGCCCGGACGCATCTCCTACTTGCTCTCTCCGCAGCTTTGAGGGACAATGAAGTAGATGACGCTACATCGTTCTGTAACATAGTGCTGTGGGATTTATCACTCTTTTTGAGGGAGCAGGGCCATGGAATGTCTTTGCTTGTCAAGGCGCGCCATCAAGTATGGTTGGCTCAATCTCCCTTGCGAGAGCCCTCCTGGAAGGAACTGTGTCACCTCCCTGTGATCAAGTTTTCAGTTCGGCAGCGACAGGAGCGCTGGAACGCACAGTGCGTGCTAATGACGCATGGCATAAGTTTGCTAGCCTTGCCAGGCCCTATGCTCCGTCATACTTGGGGGGGAGCCGCTCTCCCGGCCGCCCCACTTGTCAAGTACTGGGCAGTCCTTTCGGCCTACGGGGGGATATGGGCCTCGTTGTCCCACATGAGGACATGTCACAGACGCCCGTGGGGTTCGCCCCTCTGGCCGAGGGCCCCATGGTCAGCCCCGAGCTTCACACACCACGCCCTATTCCTCCGGTACTCCGGAAGGGCCAGGAATTGAGCCCGAGGGGCCGGCAGTCGGTTACTTTTCCTGTCGCCAGCTCAACTACTGAGCTGCCCTCGCTTCAGACACATGGGTGCTTTCAACCTTGTCTCATTGGTACAGGATTCAGTTCCGACGCCGGCCCCCTCTCTCCATCTGGGTCAGAGACACTGTCATCAGTGACACGGAAAAGGCACTAGCTCTGGATCAAGAGCTAGCGACCCTCCTCGCCAAGTCCGCTATTGAAGCAGTGGATCCCTTGGCTCATCCAGGGGGATTCTACTCCCCCTACTTCCTCATTTGAAAAATCTTGGATCTGAGAGGTCTCAACCGTTACCTCAGGGTGTTGCCTTTTCGTATGCTAACTAAGTCGGCCATGTTGAGGACGATCACCCGAGGGGAATGGTTCACATCAATCGATCTGAAGGACGCCTACTTCCACGTCCCTATTGCTCCTCAGCACAGGAAGTTTCTCCGCTTTGCCTACAGGGGTCGACTCTTGCAGTTGAGAGTACTCCCATTTGGGATGTCACTATCTCCCAGAGTGTTCACCCGTGTAGTGACCGAGGGGGCATAAAGGTGCTCCCTTACTTCGACGATTGGCTGATATGCGCACCGTCCAGGAATCAGGCAATCCAAGATACGTATATGCTTCTACAGAATGTGTCATGAATTAGGCTCAAGGTCAACCTGGAGAAGTCCTCTCTTGTTCCCTCTCAGCAGACTCTGTTCATCGGAATGTCGTTGGACACCACCTCCATGAGTGCTCGACCGTCCCCACAGAGGGTCGACAATGTGCTACGCCTAATCTCTCTTCCGTGCCAATGGGATGCTACATTATGTCCTTTTTCTGCGTCTGCTGGGCTAATTAATGTCCTTGATGGCACTTGTACCACAGGGCCTGCTGTCGCTGTGACCATTGCAACGGTGGGCTGCTCCACTTCCAGCTCAACCCGCTGCTGGACCGTCAGAAACGTCTCAGAGTGTCCAGGCATTTCATGGTTGCTCTCGCACCTTGTGGTCGCCGGGCTGTTCTATCAGCGGGAGTTCCCAACGATGCCAGCCTGAGGGGTGCAGTTGGCCAACACAGGATGGCTCAAGGCCTGTGGTCTGCAGATTGCTGCACATCATTGTGCTGTAGCTGCGGGCTGTGCATCTGGCCCTTATTCATTTTCTGCCCTTCATGGCAGGGCGCCATATCCTGGTACAATCGGACAACAGCTCCACTGTGTATCACATCAATCATCAGGGCGGGACAAGATCCGCCCAGCTGCTTCGGGCCTCACGAAAGGTTCTCAGATGTGACGCCCCCCGTCTCGCCAGCCTGCAGGCCATGTTTCTTGTCAAACTGTCGGTGGATTCCTTCTTCCGCCGTCGTCCGCCTCAGGGAGATTGACGTCTCCACCCGAAGATGGTGACCGCCATTTGGAGTCGCTTCGGAAACGTGCCAGTGGATCTTTTTGCCTCAGAGGAGTCCACTTACTTTCCCCTCTGGTTTTCCCTGAGGGAACAAAGCAGCTAGGCCAGGATGCTCTGGCACACCCCTGACCAAGGATCCTGCTGTGGTTTGGCTTGGTTCCCTCTCCTTCGCAGTCTTTGCTTCTCCGAAACGTGGTTCCTGCCCAACCGGTTGGATCTACTGGCCCAACAGCGGGATCAGATTTGGCATCCCGGTCCCCGTCGGCTCCATCTGTGTGTCTGCCCGCTGAGGGCGGAGACCCGTTGCTGACTGAGTGCTCGTCTTCTGTTCAGCATACGATCCTTAATCCCAGGGCTCTGTCCACTCGTTCGCTGTATGCTAACAGGTGGAAGCTGTTGACGGAGCGGTGTGCAAGTTGCAGGAGGGATCCCGTGACGTGCCCTATTCCCACTGTTCTAGCATTCCTCCAATTTGTTTACGATAACGGGCGTTCCCCTTCTACGATCAAGTGGCGGCCATTTCAGCCTGCCATATTGCAGTGGATGGCAAGTCTGTGGGTTGCCATAGCCTGGTAGCCTCCTTCCTCAGGGGTGCTCTTTGACTTCGTTCTAGGAATCCGCTTTGAGTCCCCGCCTGGGACCTTCATCTGGTGCTCGACGCACTGTGTAGGTCCCCTTTCGAGCCGTTGACCGAAGGGGAACTTCGCTGGCTGTCTTGCAAGACGGCGTTTCTACTTTCAATAGCATCCGCTAAGCGGGTGGGGGAGCTCCACGCCCTATCTATTAACCCCGAATGCCTTCGTTGGCATCCCGACGGGGTAGGGGTCACAATGTGGCCAAATGCTGCTTTTGTGCCCAAAGTTTTGTCTGGCTCTCAAGCCAACCACTCTATTCGTCTCGCTCGTTTTGCTCCACCGTCGACGGATGGGGATGACACTCCAGGTCTTTGTATTTGGATGCTACGCCATGTTTCCGTACATCCACCCAGTCTTATGATGGCCCGAATAAAGGAGCTGCTGTGTCCAAGCAACACCTCTCCCATTGGATCGGGGAGGTGATTCGGCAGTCGTATTGGGTCTCTGGTCGCTCCCCTCCTCCTGGGGTATGCAGTCACTCCACCAGGGGTGTGTCTACCTCATGGGCTGTTCTGAAACAAGTGTCCTTGGAGGACGTCTGTGCGGCTGCTTCCTGGTCGTCGCCTTGCACGTTCTCCAGATTCTACAGTTTGAATGCCACCTCTCCTCATCCACTGAATGTAGTTCGCGGTCCTTTGAGGCCCCTCTGTGAGGTACAGTTCTCGGGTCTTCCGTGCTGTTTCAGCACCGCCACCTGGCGGTCGGGAGGGACGAAATAGAACGACAGTTACATATGTAACTACAGTTCTATGAGTCCCGAATCATCGCCAGCGTGCTTGTCACTCAGAGCCCTCGTGTTCATTTGCGCGAGAAGGTTCTGAGAGACTCGGTTCAGGCTATGATCCCCTTATATACATGAGGATCACGTCAGCCAGAACCTTGGAAATGTCCTTTTATTAATTATTTCTCGAGTGATGCATGCACGTGGGGGATTTCCGTGCTGTTTCAGCACCGCCACCTGGCGGTCGTTCGGGACTCATAGAATCGTAGTTACATAAGTAACTGTCGATTTAAAATAGGCATATTCTGCATTTTCCCCCACAATTTAAAACTGTTTCCAGATGTCTTAAAACATGTATGTGAAATACTTGTGTAAAATGAGCAATAATTATTGCACCACTGCTTACCTCCCCAAAAGTGTGAAGAGTTAAGTAAGCATATTAAATAAAGCCCTATTTAAATTTTTACTTGAGGCGGCAGCACTGTTTTCACTTCCATATACTTTATAGTAAATAAACTATACTTGTATTTTGAATAAGGCTTGCATGTAATGGCAAGATTAAATTACTCATCTCATCACATCTTGTCACAATCATGTCAAAAGTCATTATCATTAATTGAATAGTAAATTATAGCATCACAAAATACAGTGTCTCTGGTCAGTCAGGACATTTTGAAAACACATTTGTTTCCCAGTGGCCTACATTGTGTTGACTGGTCTGTTGATGTTAATGGGCAACTGAGGAGCTGGCTTGTTGCTGTGACTGTGTCAACCCATCTTAACTGGATGTGAAGTGACAGAGTGCACCAAAAGACACCACACAGACCTCGTTTCCCACTGGCCCTAATGCCATGTCTACTATGTAACATTGTTTTGTCGGATTGTAATTGGGTTAAAACCAAGGATGTAATGATAATGGTTATATCGCGATATTAAAACTTCACAATATATCGTCGTCGTCATGTCACAATATTAGAAGCAGCGGGTTGATTTCCATTTGTGCAGTTCTAGCACACTCTGGTGGCTAGTTTTTTAGTGCCCTTCTATGTTTAAAATCCATGCTATTGGTCAGATGAAGGGAAATGTAATATGCTTGTGAACTGAGTCAATATGTGGAGGAACTCAATGTGTGCGTACATTAGCAAGTAAGTGCCTCAATATTTTTTTAAATATGTACAGTATTATATATTTTTTATATATAATATTTTTATAATATTTTTTCATTACTGTAAAATACTTATTTTCCTTTCGGCTTTTCCTTTCAGGGGTCGCCACAGCGAATCAATTGCCTCCATCTAACCCTGTCCTCTGCATCCTTTGTTCTCACACCAACTACCTTCATGTCCTCTTTAACTACATCCATAAACCTCCTCTTTGGTCTTCCCCGAGACCTTCTGCCTGGCATTTGGAAACCCAGCATCCTTCTTCCAATATACTCACTATCTCTCCTCTGGACATGTCCAAACCATCTCAGTCTGGCCTCTCTGACTTTAGCTACAAAGCCTCTAACATGTGCTGTCCCTCTGATTCTATCTATCCTGGTCACTCCCAAAGATAACCTCAGCATCTTCATCCCTTCCACCTCCAGCTCTGCCCCCTGTCTTTTCCTCAGTGGCACTGTCTCCAGACCAAACAACATCGCTGGTCTCACCACAGTTTTATAAACCTTTCATTTCATTTTAGCTGAAACTCTTATATCACACATCACACCTAACACTTTTCTCCACACGTTCCAGCCTGCCTGCACACACTTTATCACTTCTTTTCCACACTCTCCATTGCTCTGGACTGTTGACCCTAAATACTTAAACTTTTCCACCTTCTTGGTCTCTTCTCCCTGTACCCTCACTCTTCCACTGGGTCCCTCCAATTCACACACAGATACTCCATCTTGCTACGACTAACCTTCATTCCCCTCCTTTCCAGGGTAAACCTCCACGCCTGTAACTTCTCCTCCACCTGTTCCCTGCTCTCACTACAGATCACAATGTCATCTGCAAACATCATAGTCCATGGAGATTCCTGTCTAACCTCATCTGCCATCCTGTCCATTACCATAGCAAACAAGAAGGGTCTCAGAGCTGATCCCTGATGTAGTCCCACCACTTTGAACTCCGCCGTCACACCTACAGCATACCTCACCACTGTCTTACAGTCCTCATACATGTCCTGCATCACATGAACATACTTCTCTGCCACTCCAGACTTCCTCATACAAAACCACAGTTCCTCTCTGGGCACCTTGTCGTAAGCTTTCTCCAGATCTACAAAGACACAATGCTTCTTCTGACCTCTGTAGTTCTCTATCAACATCCTCAAAGCAAATACTGCATCTGCGGTACTCTCTTTTTTGGCATGAAACCATACTGCTGCTCACAAATGTTCACCTCTGCCGTCAGTCTAGCTTCAACTACTCTTTCCCATAGCTTCATTGTGTGGCTCATTAGCCTTATTCCTCTGTAGTTGCCACAACTCTCTCGTCTCCCTTGTTCTTAAGGGCACCAGCACATGTCTCCTCCATTCCTCAGGCATCTTCTCAAAATCTAAGATCCTGTTGAACAACCCAGTCAGAAATTCTACTGCTACCTCTCCTAGACACTTCCATCCCTATCCTTTATTACCCTAACCTGTTGCAAATCCTTCCCATATCTGTCTCTTTGCCTTGCCAACCTGTATAGATCAGTCTCTCTTTCCTTACTGTCCAACCTAGCATACAAGTCATCGTAAGCCCCTTGTTTGGCCTTTGCCACTTCTATTTTCACCCTCCGCTGCATTTCCCTGTACTCCTGTCTACTTTCTTCAGTCCTCTCAGTGCCCCACTTCTTTTTAGCTAACTTCTTTCTCTGGATCCACTTCTGCACCTCCCCATTCCACCACCAAGTCTCCTTATCTCCTTTTCTTCCAGATGACACACCAAGGACTGTCCTATCTGTCTCCCTGATCACATTTACTGTAGTTGTCCAGTCATCTGGAAGCACCTCCTGATCATCCAGTGCCCGTGTCAACTCCTTCCTAAAAGTCATACAACAGTCTTCCTTTTTCAGCTTCTACCATTTCGTACTCTGCTCTGCCTTTGTCTTCTTTGTCTTCCTCACCACCAGAGTCATCCTACACACTACCATCCTATGCTGTCTGGCTACACTCTCACCTACCACAACTTTGCAGTCGCTGATCTCCTTCAGATTACACCGTCTAGACAAGATGTACTCTACTGTACCTGTGTACTCCTACCTCCACTCTTGTAGGTCACCCTATGTTCCTGCCTCTTCTGGAAGAAAGTATTCACGACAGCCATTTCCATTCTTTTTGCAAAATCAACCACCATCTGTCCTTCTGCGTTCCTCTCTTGGATACCAAACTTGCCCATCACTTCTGTTTCCTGCACCGTGTCCATTGAAGTCTGCACCAATGACAACTCTTTCACTTCTAGGGATGCTCTGCATCATTTCATCAAGGTCCAACCAAAAGTCTCCTTCTCCTCCAGCTCACATCTGACCTGTAGCGCATCCCCACTAACAGCATTGATCATCACACCTTCGATTCCTAGCTTCAGGCTCATCACTCTATCTGACACTCTTTTTACCTCCAGGACGATCCTAACAAACTCCTCCTTCAAGATAACTCCTACTCCATTTCTCTTCTTATCTACACCATGATAGAATAACTTGAACCCTGCTCTTAAAATTCTAGCTTTGCTCCCTTTCCACCTGGTCTGTTGAACACACAATATGTCCACCTTCCTCTGTATTGTCAACTAGCTCTCTACCTTTTCCTGTCATAATTCCAACAGTCAAAGTCCCTACTGTCAGTCCTAAACTCTTGGTGTTCCTCTTCTCTTCCCTCCTACAAACATACCTTCCTCCGCTCCTTCTTCGACCAATAGTAGTCCAGTTTCCACCGGCACCCTGTAGGTCAACAGCACCGATGGCGGTCGTTGTTAACCCGGGCCTCAACCAATCCGGTATGGAAGTCATATATTTGATTCGCATGTTTGATTTGGCCAACGTTTTTACGTCGGATGCCCTTCCTGACACAACCCTCTGTAATTATCCGGGTTTGGGACCAGAACAAGAAGACACTGGCTTGTGCCCCCTTGTAGCTACATACATACTGTAACGTACTAAAGTAGAATATTGTGTGTTTTTTTTAGTATGAGCTCATATTTTTACAATAATGTGAGCTTTTTTGTATCACCAACTTCCCCACAATATCGTTATAATTATCGTATCGTGACGTTCATATCGTCATAATATCGTATCTTGATGTTTGGATATTGTTACATCCCTAGTTAAAACAACACCTGATGCCAACCTTGTACGAGTCAAGATTGTGTGGTAACCCGAACGTCTCCATTGATTTTAACTGAATGTTTTTTGGTGTTATTTGAGCCTGGATTCGGTTTCTTGGAAACATTACATTTCCTGGCAAGTGTTTTGTTGGTTCTCATCATCTGCAACTAATACGGACCACAACTTGAACAAATGTTTAAAACACAGGATAACCCTGTAAGTGTCTGTCAGTACTGACATAGAGGTCAACCCATTTTTCAAGCAATTTTGCCATAGTGTGTTCTTTGTAGCGTTAGACCGAAATGTTTTTTTCACAGCTGATACCGATTATTAGTAGTCAAGGATGCCGATAACCGATATTTGGAGCCGATATTTATTTTCACTAAAAGGGAAAATATTGGCAAAAATACAATAAAAAATACAAACTCCAGATCAGATTTCTTTTTTTCTTTTCTTTTTTAAAGCATATGTTTATTGAGCAACTTTTGGGGCTTGTAAAACATTGGCGATTTAAAAAAAAAATCTTAGTCAATAGACATCTTTGTTTTAAAAATCTAACAAAAAATTGGGGAAATGTCCCAGTGGCAGTAGTATGTTTTCAAAAGGTAAATAAAAACTCAAACAATTGTTTTCTACAGAAAATAAAGTATTCTAAATTTTTTAAATATCTGAAATATTACATTTTTATTTATTTAATTTATAATATAATAAATATTATATATATAATATTTATTTATTTATCTCAGTTTTAATTTAAAACAAAAACAGAAGGTGCAGAGAGTTTCCAGGGTCAGCAGCATCTCTGAAAATAAAAATAAAATAAAAAAGAATTTTTTATTAGTTCCCTGAAGTTAACACTTTTTTAAATGGATCTATTTTTGGTCATATGATTCTTCAAAATGGCCGATGCCGATATTCGTCAAAATGCTGAATATCGGTGCCAATAATCGGCCCGGCCGATAATCGGTCTAGCCCTAGTTCTTTGGACATATTGCTAGCTCAGCCAAACACAAGACATCTTTGCTTGTTAGCCAGTTAGCTGGCCTAAAGTCACTGCTTGTTCATAGCTGCATGATATGACAGTCCATAAGGCAAAGCACAAGATGAAGAGGAATACGTTACTTATTACTTTCATGGATGTATGTCTCCAAATGGGAGGAATTGTTTATTTTGCTGTGCTAGACACCCTTCTGAATTTTAACTTTGAATAAGTAGGGGACATAAGTGATGGGGAATACCACTATTACGATTAATTAATCAAGCTTTTCTAGATATACAAGGATACATATAAATTTACAGCTGAAACAGTAATAGAATTTCTGTGGCGCAGAAACAAAAATGTTTTCCATTTTATGCTCAACGCAGTGCTTCAGTGCTTGTCATTTAAATTTCTTTGTCCCGTAATACCGTGAGAGTAAAAAATAGTCCCTAAAATGCCAATAGAAATAATGAACAACAGTGCCCTTTATGTGACAACTTACTGTAACGTTCCAAGTACCTCCTGCTCTGTGACCAATGAGCTGACAGCACTTTCATTCCAAGTATGACGATACAGAATCCGCTCATCTTATTGGTCGACCGTCGACGTATTGTTTTGCTCGCGGACCTACATAGCGCAAGAGCGTCATATGCGACCAGCAGCAACAGAAACGATTGCAAAAACACACTGTGTCCAAATTCACAAGGCTTTGTCCTCCAAAGGCCGAATTTGTCGACTGCATGATGTCACTCCCGGCGCAACTTGACAACACGCACAGACTTACACAATGGAATGGAATGTTGGTCAATGTGCTACCGACAAGCAGCATTGACAATCCATTCATATGTAAGTCCGTGCGTGCTGTGAAGTCACGCCCCCGAGTGACGTCATGCAGCCGACAAATTCGGCCTTCGGAGGACCTGGCCTTGTGAATTTGGACACAAGCAATGTGTCCAAATTCACAATGCTTTATCTTCCGAAGGCTGAATTTGTCGGCTACTCGGCTGCATGACGTCACTCCCGGCCAGACTCGATAGCACGCACAAACTTGCACATGAATGGACTGTCGGTCAATGCGCTACCGACAAGCATCGACAATCCATTCATACTGCCCGTGTGTGCTGTCGAGTCGATTCTTTAACCTTCTGATCAAGGGTAATATGGAAATGTACATGAAACGAAATACTGTACATGCAGCTGATATACGACACTATATACAGTAAAAAAATGTTTGTTTATTTTTCTAATTTAGAGGAAATTGCTGAGGGAGCCCATGTCTATCACACTGTAAGCATGGTGTAAGTCAGAGGTGGGCAATGTCGGTCCTCGGGGGCCGGAGTCCTCCAGGTTTTGGAGGTTTCTCACTTCCAACACAAGCTGATTCCAATCAACAGGATCGTTATCAGGCTTATGCAGAGCTTGCTGATGAGCTGATCATATATCAGCTGTGTTGGAGAAGGGCAACATGCAAAACCTGCAGGACTCCGGCCCTCGATGCCCACCTCTAGTTTAAGCTATAACTCAGCTAATTGTGCTCTAAAGATGACTGATTATAACACTGTATGATGAAGATAAAATATAAATGGAAAAAATAATCGCCACATAATGTGACATTAAGATGAACATAAGTTACAGGATGAATGTTCTGCTTATTACATATTGTTTTATATTAATGTATACAGTTTTAAGTTATGATGGAAAGGTTTTTCTGAGAGATTTATTTTGATAAGTTAATGTTGTTAGTTTATATTAAAGTAAATTTCTGAATAATAACTTTTCCATAGGTTAATATCATTCAAACATATGCCCTATTCAACTTAGGTTTAAATAGTCAAAAAATTATTTCACCTACAAAAAATAAAAATTTACACAAGGTTGAAGGCAATCATGTCAATCGTCCTTGTCGATGAGGTGTCCTTTATTTAATTTTCAGGGAGTTGGCAACCCTAGATACGGCGGAAGTCTCAGACGTAAGTTGCTAGCTGTTAGCATGACCAACGAGTGTCTGGCTGGCTTGAATTCTTTTTCAATATTCTCGAACTAAACTACTTTGTAATTCACTCTCCAGGAAGGGAATGTGCCTTAAATTGCACGTTTAGGTCTTTTCATTATATATATATAAAAAAAAGATAAATAGAACTTTGTCGTTATTTATTTTATAAAACACTTTTGCCCATTAAAAAAGAAAAATATTCAACTAAAAATGTCAAACTTTACTTTTATAGGAAGATAACTTTAAGCCATTAATCCCTTGTTATTTTACACAATAAAGAATGTAATAATAAGAATGTTTCTGCCTCATTGCACTGAAAAGCTGTGTTCCTAAATCTTAAACGGCTATATTAGACATTTTTAATTGATTTTTATTATTGTTTTAATGGGGAAAGGCATTTAACAAAATAAATGAAGACACTAGCTCATACATGGCTATTTTTTAGTGCTGTCACTATTGAATATTTTTAGGATTGATTAATCTATCGATTATTCAATCGATTAATCGACTAATCAGATTCATTTTAATTTTGCATAAAAATGTATTACAAAAGCATTTTTTCCCTGATTATTGTTTATTAACCGATGATGGGTGTTTATTTTGTATTCTGTATTTGTATAGTGATTAAAAAAAGGGGGATTGATATTGTACTATGTTACCAATTTGGTCATTGTTTTCCAAAGTTATAACAGATGTCTTATTTTCATTTAGGACTACAAAAATCAATGAACAATTACTGTTGATATGCTGAAATCAGATGATTTTGACTATTTTAAATTTAAAAATGGCTCTAAATGATTACTCGATTATTAAAATAGTTGTCGATTAATTTGATAATCGATTGCTTGTTGATTAATTGATTAATTTCGACAGCTCTATTTTCAACAATTTGGGACAATTTAAAAAAAAACAAAAAACATTGCTCCAAACGATTACTTGATCATTAAAACAGTTGTCGATTTATTTGATAATCGATTACTTGTCGATTAATCGATTAATTTTGACAGCCCTGTGTGTAAACTTGGAAAAAAGAAAGTTACTGTAATCTTAATTCATACGCGTCCAAATCAAATTAGAATCAATGAATAACAGCAAAAGGTTAGTCGATATGAATGTCGCAGCATCGTGTGCATGCGGCACCCACCGGGAGCTGCTGCTGCCATTCAAAGTTTCTATGTAGACGTCTCTAGCAGCAGCCATTTTGCAACGCTCAGACTGAAAAAAATTTAAAAAGCCAATCGCAAGCAAAGTATACATCACGTTCAATTAACGGTGATCTCAGACACTACATGTGTTAGATTTCAAATGGCCATCGGTGTCGTGACCATTTCTGTTCGGAATCGCCTTGCTCGCAGTTTAAAATCGAGTCTTTGGTGCACCACAGCCATCGCATTCACTCCCTTCTCCGAAGGGTAACAACCGCCTACAATTTTGCTTTCAGCGTGGCCACAAAGAGGTTTTCCTGGAACGTTTCACCCTTAATTCTAATCCACACTGTTCCAAAAACACCTTTAAGTGCCCCAATTTTCTTTTAAAGGCAATTTCTGTCCCAGCCACCCCCCCCCCCCCCCCGCCCCCAACAACATTCCCTACACTGAAGTCCCTTGTCCTCCCCCCCCCCTTCTTCACACACCCTCCATGGATTCGCCATTAAATAAAATCCTTCGCCCTCAGTCACTGAAAAACACAATTGCTACTTAGTACTTACTGTACTTGAAAAAAATATTCAATTTCATTTTTACACATTGGTGGAAAGGCCTTTTTTTTTTCAATTCCAAATTCCTCCATGTCTGTGCTTCTAATATGGCGGGTGCAATGGAAGGGGGTGGGGGGCAATGCTATAATCCTTTTCTCGAAGACATCCAAACAAAAAGGCCGCAATATGTGCATGTAAATTCGTTAATTGATAAAATGATCAACACAACTGCATGAAGTACATTTTAGAATTAGTACATTTTTAATTGGTCAACTCAATGGATAGCTATTTTAAAATTTGTTTCAATGAAATTAATGTGCAATGTTGAATTATTTTACACATTAGGTTTCAAACTAATCGGATATCTGATAAAATGATGCTACAGATACAAATGATAATTAAAATATGTTGTGTGTTTTCACAAGCAATGTAATATAATTTATTGCTTGCTTGTTTGAGTTTATGTTTTAAAAACCAGAATGAGGCCTTGTGCTGCCTGATTACAAAAAGGAGAAATTATCATAATGAGACAGAGAAAGCTAATATTGCAGAGATTTTTCTTTAAGGCCTAGAATGTACTAAAATATCAAAATCGGGAGTTGGGGGTGGGGGGGGCAATATTAACAATTAATATATGTAGATCTTACTTTGCAATGCATGCTGCACCCATTGTACATATAAAAGCCCTCTATTTCCTGCTTGTTACCTTTCTCAATCAATTTGATTAAACGCTGTGAAAGGTTACAAATGCATACAAGGTAAACGTGTATACACTTTAAGGTTAATGTAGATTAGCCCTCTAAACTAAACATAGCAACAGCCTCTCCCGCCCCCAAATTAAGATATTTGTAAATGCGTTGCAAACAATTGGATAGATGACTTCTACCTGCACCGCGTGTGACGTGTTAGCATAAATTTAAAGTCCAAGCATGCAAAAAACATATTCTCAACACCTACCATTCAAGATGCACTGGGAAAAGATAAGAGCCAATATCCACATGCCCCGCTCCTTTCAATATCCAAGCTTAGGCTTTTTCTGCTTATCTCCCTGCACTCTTGCTCCTTGTCTTTCTTTTATATCTTCAACAAGTCATTTGTGATGAAAGAAGGGGGCAAGCGTGCATTTGTTATTCACTCCTCTTGTGCGGACACAATCCAGGGTAGAAGATGAAGAGGAGGAGGTTTGGATCTTCTTCCTGCAGCTGATGGTCTTGTGGTGCAGCGGGACGCAGTGTATAATCCACAAGTAGGGCTATTGCGTCGGAGGTGGACCGCGCGGGGCCTCAGCAGCGCAGCCGTCCCCCCGTGTCGGACGTCTGCCGGGCGTTGAACATGAGGGAGCCCGGCTCCGTGCTCTCTCCAGGTGAGAGGTTCATCCGCGGTTGCTGACGCAGAGAATGGAGGTGCATAGAAGAAAAGTAGCAGTGCGCACACCCAGGCTCCGCAAACCAAATTACAAAAAAAGGGGAAAAAAGAGAGAGAGAGAGAGAAAGGAAGAAAGACAAAAAGAAAGGGGGTAGTAAAAGGCTGGAAAAAATACTCAAATTAAAAAACAACCAATCACAAATGTCCAAATATGAATGAAAGAGGAAAATGCGTCTCCACGAGAGGATGGGGTCAATTTTCGCCAAGTGCGCACGCCGATGATTGTTAGCTGTGTTGGGAACTCGTTCTCTCTTCTCCACCTCTCTCAATCCGGCGAGCAACAAGCACACGCATTTTCCCGCACACACAAACTGCGCACACTGGTCTCTTCGCCTACTACAACCTGCTCTGCCTTGCACACGTGTGGGATAAACCCTCTTCTTCTCCGCAGCGGCGGCCTCCCTCTCCCATTGCCTTAAAGATACACGCATGTGAGTGGGTGGGTGGAGTGAGCACAGCTGAGCCTCGGAGGCAGCCTTGAAACTCCCTCTTTGTCTTTCGCCTTAACACTGATTAGGGTGGCCCATGAAGAGAGAAAAGGACATTCGCATGAGAGACTTAGCACTCTTTGCAGGACATCTTTGCTGGTTGTGCAGTAGGCTGAAGGATGTTTTCTGAGCGAGGGAGGGGGCAGTAAGAGATGGAGAGAGGGAGAGGCCAGGCTTCACCTGACTGGTTCAACGTTTATGATAAACGGCCTTAATTGTAAATCTGGTCATCAAATGTGATTTCTGTAGAAATCACAAGTTCTCCATGCAGGGTTTATGAGCCCCTGTGCCAATAAAACGCCATTAATTAATTAACCTTGGTAAATACAAGCAGAAAAACAGGACATGCACTACTGAAGCACCATGAGATGGCATCAAAATTTTCCCCTTGAAAGGTTTGAAAGATTTGTTTCATGTTGTAAACTTGTTTTTTGTTTTTTTTTTTCATTTTGGAAATTTTGTATTTTAATCAAAAGTGCACACTCTAAAAACGGATTGGTCAAATTAACCCAATAAAAGGTTACATTTGACCAATCTAGCTGGTAGTTATGTGTACAGATCCTTTGGTTAAAACAATGAATGAAGGTGTTTTCAACCAATATATATTGGTGATTGGGCCAACCGATACAAATTGGTCATTCTGACCAAGATATTGGTTAATCTGTGTTAGAGGCTGACAAAAAGAGCACCACTCATTGTCACACCCATCTAAATGGGGCAAAAGTCATTCTCCGCATTTGACCCATCCCCTTAGGGAGCAGTGAGCAGCCAGGTTCAGGAATCCATTTGGCGATCTAACCCCCCATTTCCAACCTATAATGCTGAGTGTCAAGCAGGAAGGAAAAAGGGTCCCATTTTTATAATCTGTGGAATGACCAAGGCAGGCATTAAACCCACAACCTCCCAGTTTCAGGGAAGACACTCTACCACTAGGCCACTGAGCTGGTCATCTAGACAGAAATTTCCATTTTAAACACCATATTATACAGGTATATTAAAAAAAAATGTAATCACTTATAATTATTAATATACAAATTTAGAATGCAATGCTCCTAATTTTATTGCACCACACACACACTTGTAAAAACACTGGGTGGTGTCACATTCACGGTGTAGGGGTAGAGTTTGCCAGTCGGCAAGCTGGCGAACTCAGTAACAGGGTTAGGAATCACTAAGCACGCTAACGTGACGACCGGGACCTTTCCCTGCCGGGCCTGGGGTTCTGGGGTACCCCACCCCCCTCCCCCTTCCACGCGGTTGGAGGTGGGGTGGGCGCGGGTGCCCTCCCAAACACATCCTGTTTAATCAAACACAAAGCTAATGAACCCACAGCTACTGTATGTTGTATTCCTTCATCTAATGGAAGAGCATTTATCTCTAGTGCCTACCACTACATCAATGTAGTTGGAATAGATTGTTGATCAAAAATGTGTTTGTAATTAATAAATAATAATTTTTGACCAAATTAAATGAAAATGCTCACACTCACAGCATCCCTGATGATATCCAAAGGCACACTTGCTTTGGAATCACTGGGGTAGAACACTGATTGTAGACTAAGGGTGTTATGTTTTGGTTTTCTTCCGTTTCCTGTTTCCGATTTCTCCCTTGCAGTTGCTGGGGAAACAGCTGGAGGGCGGATCCTGCTGACACACCTGCTGCCCATTTTGTCATCAGGCCGAAATAAAAGCATGGCAGCAAGAGAGAGGATTGTCGGGTTATTGCTATACGCTACTCACCATACCTGACGTTTACGATACTGCTACCTTTCTAGCGGCAATCTTTCTTGGTGTTGTGGACACCACTAGTGATTAGACTACTAGCATTTTTCTTTAGACAATTTTGTGTGCTATACTCCTCTCTGTTTTATCCGCCCTTTTCTCAGCCCAATCAGCTGGTAACTCCGTACTTCGGAAACCCAATCCCCCCATCCTTCCCGCTACTCTGGCGACATTGGTGGGTGTGACCAATTCATTCACCTGTGTAGTCTGGTTTTTGATCAACAGCCACAAACTTTCCCTAACTATGGCGCCAGGGTTGCCTTTGTAATGAGCCTACTTTCCGGCCAGGCGGCATTATGGGTGATGGCAGTCAATAAAGCCCATCCGGAGCTCCGTGCTTCATTGGCTGCTTTCTTGTCGGGACTCAGAAATGTCTTCGACCACTCGGTAAGAAGAAAGGAAGCAGGCAGCCCCGCTTGCTGGACCTCAAGCAAGCTGACTCGTCACTTGCTGAATACTCTATCTCATTCCGGGTTTTGATCTCATATTTATTTGGACTAGAAGTCATAAAAAAATAATTATTGTATAAAATATATATGTGGTTTAATATAACATATAAAAATAATGTAATGTAATAATGTAAAATAAATGAAATATATATGCTCTATAACATTTTGTAGCATCCTCGGTTGAAAAAAAGGTGATCTCTCTAACTGATGGTTCACAACTTTTATTAAACCTTCCTTTGTGTGAACACACTGTAAGAGCTACAATACAAATAAACAAAAATTGCCATTAACTCTTTGACTGCCAACCATTTTCAGAAAAGAGAACATGTGGGTGCCAGCTGATTTAGATCATTTTGACTGATCTTTCATGGTCCACAGAAAATGTTGTTTGTTTCTACCTTATTCAGTCTTTTAGTATTCAACAATAGAAAATAGATTCGTTTTACCCAAATGCTCTGTTTTTGACCAAAATACGTAGAAATCAAGCTTTTTGTGAAACAATATTATTTCATGCACACTAGTGAATTTGACACTTTTTTTTCCATGAATGATGCCACAAACACCTAAACAGTGCTTTAACTTCTATAAAAAAAACTACCACCAACAATGAAAAAGTGTTTTTTGATAGCAAAATAGGTTTATTTACATTCAACAGTGTAACAATTTGACAAAACAATTTGGCAAACTATTTACAAATGTGTGCAACTGTGCATGTGTGGTGTGTGTATGTGTTACTATTTACAATTGTGTGGCTGTTTCAACTACACATTTTTTCTTTTTGTGTGGTATATTGTGTAACACTCCCCTGCGTGCAAGGGGACGCAGCAGGATTTGCACCACAGATTAGTTTCACTGCGATTGCCCTTCGCGTGCATGACCCTACACTTTCTTGCCGGCCTTTTTTTCCGGAGAGTAGCAGGTATGTACCTCAGTGTGTGTTTGGCCATGTTGCCATCAAGTCTACTCTCAGGATCATGATACGGTGACCTGGTGTTACGTCTGGCTTCCTCATGCCCTTCAGTTCCTATACCTACAACAACTTCCTCCTCCTCTTCCTCCTCCTCCTTGTCTTGTGGTAACCACCACCCTCCAACCCCCTGCCGGATAAACTCCAAAAAGTGTTGGCACTTCCCAGGATTTTTTGTTTTGTGCAGGATATATGCATTGAACATGCATATTTGAAATACTATAGATAGGCAACAAATTGTTTGTGCCATTTCAATGTTTTCCGCGTGAATGGGTGGTAAAAGATGTTCTGATCCATCTTACCCACTCCATTCATGGTGGCATTGTAGTCCAGAACCAGTGTCTTCTCCGTGATCAGACTGTGCCCACTCCTCCGATGAATATGCATTGGACTCTGACTTTTGGATTCAAGTTTGTGAAAACCCATTTAAAATGACAAAACACACAAATTTACAACTTATCCAATATAAAATTATTCATAAAACAAACATTACTCAATATATGATGAAGAAAATGGGACTCTCAGACTCCGACATTTGTCTCCAGTGTTTACAAAACACTACAGACACTTATTTTCATGCTTTATGGTTATGTACTCTGGTTATGTATTTCTGGACTAAAATCTTAGAAAAACTTTCCGCTATCTTGGACTGTAGGATACCTTTATCTCCAAACTTGTGTTTGCTAGGCGACCTAACAACAACTGACTTACCACATAAACAATTTCAATCTACACTTGTAGCCCTTACTATCGCAAAAAAAAACAATCCTTGTTAACTGGAAAAATAAACAAACTCTGAATATCGACCAATGGTCTAACCTCCTCATAAATCACATTTTAATGGAAAAAATATCTGCCTCAAATAAAAACCAAATATCAAAATTTATAGAAACATGGTTTACGTATATAGAATATTTTAACCTAATTCTGGTTCCTTAATTCTGCCTGTTAGCGAGAGCCACCACATCGTGATAACTTACATTGATGTTTCTGTATTTGGCAGTTTGTAACTAATGGTTGTGTTTTTATAGTCAGGAAACCAGTTGCTGCCAACAGGATCGAGCAGATTCACCTCCAATGGGCACTAAGGGTTAATATTCGGATTCACTGCATGCCAGGGGGTTAATTCTATAGGTGCTGTCCCCCCCTGGCTGGGCGTGGGCGGGTCTGCCCCTCTGTTGGCTGCTGGGTGGCGGCTGCGTCTTGGCCGTTCCCTGGGTCTCTTGGGGGTGCTGCGTTGTGGGGCTCTCCCTGATGTCCGGGGCGGTGCCCTGTGTTTCCCTCTCCCCTCCCCCTTCTTCCCCCTTGCTGCCTCTCCCTCCTCGCCTCTCCCCGCCCGTCCTCCACCACCTCCCTGTCCCTTCTCCCTCGTCACCCTTCCTCCTCCTCTCCCCCTCTCTCTGCGGCCCTGCCGCTGCCTCCTGCCCTTCTTGTTGTCTCCTTCCCCCTCCCCTGGGCCGGGGGCTCCATCCGTGGCCCGGGTCTCGGTGCTCCGGGGGCCGGGAGGTCGGGTGGGTTGGTGTTGTGCCCGCCCCGCTCCGGTGGACCTCCTGGCACCTCGGGTGGGCCCAGTATGCGGGGGGCGAGCCCTATCACCCCACCGGGCTGGTCCCATATGTCCGCTGGGGTCCTGGTGGGGTGGATGGGGGTTTGGTGGGCGGGTGCGCTGGTCGCTCCTCTTAACTCACTGCACTAGTTTTGCACAATAGACTTTTATAGACATATAGGGCACATAATACACTTTGGGGGGGGGGGGGGGGGCACCGTCTTCGCCCTACAACTCCCCTCCAATTTTAATGCACCACACAACTGTGTGTGTGTATGTGGGGGGGCATCGGTTGGGGCAGACCGCAGTATAGAGCAGTGCTGCTGCCTGTCCGTGTCCCCCCCCCTTTTTTTTTTTATGCACCACATACACTCACTGACATGCCTGGGAGGCGGGTGGATGGGAGCATGGGGTTATCATTTTCCTGCTCCCAATTTTAATGCACCACACACACACACACTTGTATATACACTGGGTGGGGTCACATTCAAAGTTTAGGGGTAAAGTTTGCCAGTCGGCGAGCTGGCAAACTCAGTAACAGGGTTAACTCTCACTAAGAACGCTGGAGTGACGACCGGGGCCTTTCCCCGCTGGGCCTGGGGTTCGGGGGTGCCGCCCATCCTACGGTGCCCCCATCTCCCCTCCTGTCCCCTTCTGTTCCGTCCCTCCACACGGTGGGGCATGGGTGGGTGCGGATGCCCTCTCCGCTCCGCTGCCTGGCCCCTCTTCGGCGCCGGTGCCTGGGTGCGGGGTATCCCTGGGATCTGGGGGTCGGGGCGGCTGGGTTATGGTGGATGGCGGGGGTGGATGGGGGGCGGGGTCGTGGGGGGAGCAGGGGCTGTGGACCGGTGGGGCTCCTGGCGGACCTGCAGTGCCCCGTCCTGCTGCGTTGGGTTGGGGGCGCGGGCTGCGTTGGGGTGGGGGGCGCTCCTGCTCCTGGGTTTGCTCTCCGGCCGGTGGCCCCTATGGGGCCCGGGGGTCGTCCTTTGGCGCTGCCGCAGCCTGGGGGGCCCTGACGCTGTTGCGCTTGCTCTGTCCTGGCGGGGGTCGATGGCTCCCCTCTTTTTTTTTTCATGCACGCCAGATCCACCACACCAGCATCTATCGAAACTCAGACACAATCTTCCTCAGGTCATTGAATCGGTGGAGGCTGGTGTCTGTGGATCTCACTCTACTTCGTCTGTCCTTCCTTCCTTTCCTCAGTCTCTCCTTTGGTCTCTTGAGGTCTTTAGGAATTTAGATGTCTCTGGGGTTGGTGAAGGACTCTGGTTGGTGGCCTGATGGGTGGTGTCTGGTCGGTGCTCGATTTCACTTTCCTTTCTTTTCTTTGGTCCTTTCTCGGTCACGACTCGGGCTGGAAGTGTTCGGTTTAGGGGAACGGTATGGGATTTTTTTTTTTAATAGGTTTTAGGTGAACTAATGAATTCGCACGCACGCATGCACACACACATATTCACCCACATACAAAAAAAAAAAAAAAGGACTCAGGGTACTCTTCATTGTCCGATTGAACGTCCGCCTGTCCAGAAGTGCTCGGTTGTGCACCAAGTTTTCCAGCGTTAGCATCGCTAACCGGTGAGGCTTTACGAGGTGGTCGAAGCCGCCGCGTCAACGCTTCAACTTCGGCGTCAACCTCGGAGTCACCATCATCATCATCATCAATGTGCTCTTTAGCACTGGTCGATGCTTTTCGTCTTTGAAAAAAATGCTCAAGCGTGAGCTGCTTGCAAACGGTCGCCATTTTTGCTTCCTCAGCCATTCTTCCCTCAACACTCTAGCTCAGAGGTGGGCAATCTCGGTCCTCGAGGGCCGGTGTCCTGCAGGTTTTGGAGGTTTCTCACTTCCAACCCAAGCTGATTCCAATCGACAGGGTCGTTATCAGGCTTATGCAGAGCTTGCTGATGAACTGATCATATATCAGCTGTGTTGGAGAAGGGCAACATGCAAAACCTGCAGGACTTCGGCCCTCGATGCCCACCTCTGCTCTAGCTCCAACTCACTTCTTCTACTACTGACTCCTACCCGATCTTGTCCAAAAAGAGTCATCACTGCCATCTAGTGCCCATAAATAGTCGTTATACTAACTCGATCTGCTTGATACTTTGAGCACAGCTGGCTAAGGCTTTTCTCCACCCGTTTCCATTAAAAAACATAGTTAACGTCTTTTAACGTTTTTGGCGGCACTCAATTGGATTTTACTAAACGTTAATAAACAATTTTGGTGATCAAAGAGTTAATAACGCAAACGGTATGTTTTATGTGACCTTTTACCGTATTTAAGCCATAAAAAAAAGACGACGCTTGCCTTGAAATTGTGGTACCAGTCACATTTACACAGTGTACACAATCGAACATTTTCATAAAATTATAAAAACCCCAGGACAGGACGTAAGAAAATGGTGTGACCTACCTAAGAGGATACATTTGGTCACCCTACTATATATTATAAATGAATTACCTTAAATTGTTACCTTTTATAGCCTTGACAATCTCTTGAGTACAATTCATATTGTAAATAAACATTTTAACCTTGCCTATTGCCTTTATAAATACCTTCAAACAAAAGCAACCATACAGGAATCCAGATTCTTAGTCAATAAAACAGAAACTTTAGCAATAGCATTGCTAAATATTTACCAAGGAGCGTTAGCACACTCCAGTGGACGAAAACAGTAACGTTCTACTATGCAGTAAATTACACAATGAACATGAAATACAGCAACATTAGTTAAACAATGAAACATTGTTCCAATACGAACCTCGTTTCCTTCTCAGCCTGGTGCTAAAGAATCGTTCACCGAATTAGTTGTAAACTTCAGTTTTCTCTGATTTCCTGTGGTGCGCACACGTCTTCTCTGCACTTGGCGCTACTAAGTACGTCGGTCACTTACGTCAGTTCCTACCGGTTTATGAGAACTTTTCCTGTATCCTTCAAAATAAAAGTATCAACTATATTTTAATAGCACAATAAAACAACGCAATTCTGCAATACAAAAATGCAAAAACAAAAATAATAGCACGGTTATTTACATATTTTATTCTAGAAAACCTGAGGGTTGAAAATATGTTGTATCTTCTTTTTTTTTTGCTCTGCAATTTGGCGCCCCTTCCACTAATGGCGCCCTAGGTGACCGCCTAATTTGCCTATGCCCTGTTAATATCTAATGGACTACAATATATATGATCTTACAAAGAAACCATTAGGGGATTATAAAATATTAACTACTACACAGCATCATTGCACTAGGATAACTTTATGGCTTTGGTAACAAATTACTTGTAAATCATTTGATTATATTCAAACACTCTAATGAATATACATCTCGCCATGTTTAAAGATAAGCAATTACGACATAAGAAAGGGAATTTCACTATACGAGTCAGGCATCTTAATAATTCAAGCAACATTATGAGGTAGAAATGGATAAACGGCCATCTAACGTACTGTACATCCTCTTTTTATTAGTCTGCCGTTGATTGCTTCTCTTTTACCATAAATTCTGAAGGGAAAGCGGTACTACATTTCTATTGAAGTTTAATGAGTCAAAAGTGTCTCCACAATGTGAAGAAATAGTAGAAGACATGTTTCCTTTTGAGAGCAATTATTTGCCTTTAGAAGTCTTGTGTTTATTTAACCATTTTCACTGATTACGCTGTGACTTGTACATAGTCATATATTGGTATATGTTCTCAATACTGGTTTAGAGTGCTATATACAGGAATTGACAGAAGGATCTATGGTCATGTTACTGACCAATAATAATCTTGTAATGCATTTTATTTTCTAATCATGGAAAACGTTCTTACTGATTTTTCTTTGTTAGTTTTTTATTTTCCCGCATTCGATTGGGCTTACTGGACGGAACAGCTATAAACAATTTTGAATTCAGAGCAGATACTCTCCCAATTTGAAGTAGCTCTTTTGAGGTACAGACCCCTCCAAAAGTATTGGTACGGCAGGTCAGTTCCTTTGTTTTTGTTGTATCTGATCACATCAAAATATCATGAGAGCTCTCAAATATAATAATAATAATGATAATAAGTTTATTTATATAGCACCTTTCAAGCAAAAAAAAAAAAACATACACATAAAGGCAAACAAAAGGTTAAAAGAAAATTGGCCATAGAAAAAATTAATAATAAAAGAAAACATACATGCGGAGATACTAATACAACTAAACTATAAAATCAGTAAAAGCTGTCATGTTTGGGTTCTGTTTTTCCTTGTGTCTCCCCTGATCTTGTTAAGTGTAATCCTGCCCTTCCTCGTGTCAACCAATCAGTGCCCTCAGCCACTTGTGTCTTGCCCCAACTTGTTGTGTCGTTAGTGTGTGTATTTAGTCTCCTGTCGCCCCTCTGTCTGCGTCGATTCATTGTTGTTTTCCTCCCGTCATGCTGCCAGTTTTTTTTTTTTTGCCTTGTCCTCCCCTTTTCTTTTGTTTCATTGCCATTTGGAGTTTGCTTTTGTTTTGTATAGTTAAATTCCTTTTTATTTTTATTTTACAGAACCTCTGCCTCCTTGCCCTGCTTTGCTGCGTTTGGGTCCGCAACCACCACTACCCCTTGACAAAAGCAAGCCTAAAATAAATTTGCCCTTTAAAAACGACTTCAAAGATGTTAACTCTTTGACCGCCAAAAACTTTAAATAACGTTTAGTAAAATCCTACGGAGGACCGCCAAAGACGTTAAAAGACATTCACTATGTTTTTTTTTTGTTTGTTTTTTTGGAAACGGGTGGAGGAAAGCCTTGGCCAGCTGTGCTGAAAGTATCAGGCAGATCTAGTTAGTATAATGCCTATTTTTGGGCACTAGATGGCAGCGATGACTCTCTTTGGACAAGATTGGGTAGGCGTCAGTTGAAGACATGAGGCGGAGCTAGAGTGTTGAGGGGAGAATGATTGAGGAAGCGAAAATGGCGACCGGTTGCAAGCAGCTCACGCTTGAGCATTTTTTTCAAAGACGAAAAGCATCGACCAATGCTAAAGAGCACACATGAAGACGATGATGATGATGGTGACTGTTGACTGCCGAAGTTGGAAGCGTTGACGCGGCGGCTATGATCACGTCATAAAGCCTCACCGACTAGCGATGCTAACGCCGGAAAACGCGGAGCACAACCGAGCACTTCTGCACACAATCGGACGACGAAGAGTACCCCGAGTCAAATGCATATTCATCGGAGGAGTGGGTACAGTCTGATCACGGAGAGGACACTGATTATGGACTACGATGCCACCATGAATGGAGCGGATAAGATGGATCAGAACATCTCTTACCACCCGGTATAGGAACTGAAGGACATGAGGAAGCCAGACGTAACACCACCGTAATTTCACCGTATCATGATCCTGAGAGTAGACTTGATGGCAACATGGCCAAACACACACTGCAGTATATACTTGCTATTCCTATAAAAAAAAGCCAGCAAGAAAGTGTAGCGTCTGCACGCGAAGGGGCAATAGCAGTGAAACTAATCTGTTGTGCAAATCCTGCTGCGTCCCCTTGCACGCAGGGGAGTGTTACAAAAAGAAAAACTGTATTTGAAAAATCCACACAATTGTAAATAGTACCACGGTTGTACACATTTGTAAATAGTTTGCCAAATTGTTTTGTCAAATTGTTACACTGTTGAATGTAAATAAACTTATTTTGCTATCAAAAAATACTTTTTCATTGTTGGTGGTAGTGTTTTACAGAAGTAAAGCACTAGAATAAGGTAGAAACAAACTTTTTTTTCTGATGAAAGATGAGAGTCCAATCTTTCATTTGGTAGTATGTGTGTTTCCATAGACCAAACACAAAATTTTCTGGGACCTTGAAAGATCAGTCAAAATGCTTAAATCCCTTTTCTGAAAACGTCTGGCGGTCAAAGAGTTAAAGACTCCACATTTCTAATATTGTTTGGGAGTCTGTTCCAGAGTATAGGAGCCTTAACTGAAAAGGCTCGATCACCCTTCGTTTTTAACTTGGAATCTGGAACAGCCAATAATGTTTGATTAGCAGATTTCAACAGTCTTTTTGATCTGTACGGCTTTAAATGGTCACTAATATAATCTAGAGCCATGCTGTGGAGCGCTTTGAAAGTTATTAATACATGTTTTAAATAATTTTTTATCAGTGTCTGCTGCTCTTTTTCTTTTTTTAAACAATCATTTTGAATTATTTAAAAGTATGTACAATATAATAATGAAGACAATTAAGATTATAGTACATTTAACTTTGATTAGATTTTGCAGTTTGTATCATAATTTCTGCCATGTTTATAAATTGATGGTGATACTGTGGCTTTAGATTTTTTTGCTGTAAATCTTTGTCATTATCTGTGCTCTCAGGTAGCTTTGTGTTTTACTTGCAGCAGCAGCCTGACTAATGAGTGGGTCCCAGAAGACACACAGCTGCAGCCAATTCTCAATCAGTAGAGTGTGTATATAAAAGCAGCTGACGTCTGAGTGACTCGTCCGACCATTCATTTTGCACACCTCCTTAGCCCAACCGTAGTCTCAACTTCATGATCCTGTACCGCAACTATGTATTTCCTCGCCCGTTCTTGATCTTGTTTCTGTGTTTTTTTGTTTGAGCTTAGGGAGGAGGTAGCCATGTTAGTTTCCCGGTTTGACGCTTTGTCCTTTCACATTTCGAGGGGCAAGACCGGAGAAATTCCTTTGGCACCCCGTTTGGCCGCTTCGTATCCGCTAGCACACAATATCTGGGAGCAACATTAATTACCAATATAATATAAACACTTGTTTTGTTTTGAAATTGGGGTGGAAAAGTGGCTTAAAGTCTTCAAAAATAGTTTAAAAAACAAATCCAGAAACTACCTGCCTGGGATACATGAACACAAAACGCAGAAGAAGAGAACAAAAGACCAATTTCGAATTTCCCAGGACATAAGGTTAAAAGTCTTTATTTGTCCACTGTTTACTCTCAGCTTTGATTTCTCCCTAAGAGTTGAGACTCTTTAACCCATCCAAGGATGGCCATTAGGGTCTTCTCAACTAACATCTGAAACTCTAAGACAAACAGACATTTAAAATAAAATAATATAAAATAACAGAATAACTTTAATTACTCATTTTAATGACCTTTGAAAAAAAAAAATAATTTAGTTACTGTAGTTTAATCCTTTTAAATACCTCATTTCTTTTCTCCGTCATTACACAGTTGTAAACCCTTTTCCTAGCTTAAAGAATTAAATAAATGTTAGCTAAAAGTTGAAAAAAAATCAATTACAAGTAGTCTATGCGTTTGGATATGTTGTAGTTTGATTTGGTTGTAGATGTCAAGTAAAATCTCTCTATTTTTTTTTTCTTTGTCTTTTTTTTAAGTAAAGGTATGGTCCAAAGGTTTTGTTTTGGCCTGTCTGGGATGTTTATGGGTGGAGACTCAATGTTTTCCTTCTAGCCAAGCCAAGGAGGCAAGCGACGATCAGTGGTAAATGCAAATTTTGCTGCGCGACCGGATGCCGGATGTTGTCTTTACAAACAGCAAAGAAAAAACTTTTGACCATACTGTATTCAAGGATCTTTTGTGGCTGCGTCTTCTGGGTGGATTGTCTTAACAATTGAGTCTCGATCCCGTCAATCATTCTGCCAAAATGATGTTGTGCATGCTTGTTCATAGCTGCGCATGCGCACTTGGAGTGTTAGTAGCATGTAGCCGCTGAGCTTCAGATTCAGCCATTGAAAGTTGTAGCTCCACCGATCTAACCGCATACTTTTAAAATGGCTGAGAGCTGCAAGAGGACATCTGTCTATGAAGTGAGGCCGGCTGCAGAGACTGATGAAGATGATGAGCTCGCACGTTCTTGGCATTTGAGAGGCGTTTCCCCCTGATGAGCAGGAGAGCTGGTAGGATGGTCTCCCGCATGCGCATTTTTAAAAAGTGACAAACGGATGTTTGACTTCTACTTTTTTTTAAAAGATCCTTGAATACTGTTAGATATTATGACATTTTTAAAACTTCATTTTATTTTATTAACCATTATTAACATTCCAATTCTTTATATTAACCTTGTCGAAATGTTTTGTGTCCTTAGTAGAGCAGAAGGTGTTGATCTCGGTATAATTTGACCTTAAGCTGGGACATACTATTTAGTCTAAAAAAGTTCCTTCTCAGCGTTTTGTGCGAAAACACATTTAGCCCTTGAACTAGAATTTGTCTCAAAAACACCCAACTGACCTTGTTTACGCCATCTGCTCATGGAAAAGTACTCAGAGATATGTTTTGTCTACAAATAAAAGAGAGGAGGTCCTAAAATTATAAAAGCCGTTCGACACCCGGAAGAGACACATTTGACGCTCTGAATCCCACGATGTTTAAGTAATGATAGAGGCTGTTATCTGTCCAGAGACATCTGATTGATTAAAAATCATTTTTGCAAAGGTGTATTTTTCTTACATTAAATCTATCTTCATTTTTGGAACACGCAAAGAGGACAAAATTAATATTTTCCTCTTCAATACACATTTAAGTAACGTAGTTCTGCGTATAAATAAAGTGTTTGTCCTATTAGTCATCCTTAAAGTGATCAAAATGTACAGGGATTTAGCCTTTGATTAGGAAACTGCATGTCATAAATGCAACAAAACTATTGAAAATTGCAATTACAGTATTGGCATTTGCTTTTAATTGACAGGAGATTAACATAAGTGTATTCAAACAACCCAAAAATATCAATATGCAAAAATGAGACAAGGTGATTGTGATTAATTTGATAATCAAGATTACTGTAATTCAATCTGTACCTTGTGGAATCTAGACAGTTTTTGAGACCGATGCTCTTTTACTCTGAGGTTTTTGGAGTCTGTTGGGCGAAGGGGAAAAGAACATAAGGCTGGTTGTGCTTGCCCTGTCCTGACCGGGGTCGATGGCTTCCTTCTTTGGTGGAGGTTTTCATGCATGCCAGGTCCACCACACCAGCATCTACCGAAATTCAGCGCTGCACGATCATGTGTTTCTCCACCCCTTTAGAGGTGCAACACACTCATGTGATTCAGAAACCACCCCAAAATAAAAAGAGCGGGAGGCAGAGTGCCCAAAGTGGTTTGAGGAGTCTGTGACTGGACACCTCTCTGCTCTCCTCACGAGTAAGTAACCCAAAAGACTTGTCTTCTCATCCTTGTGTCTGTGTATTTTTAAATGTTCTAGGTTGCTTGAACCTGACAATATCTATGCCTAACATAAATATAGAAAACTTCCCAAATTTATAAGCTTCCATTTGAGTCCATGACCTTTTTATCTCAAATATTGCACTTGTTGTGGCCAAAAGTCTACTTCTACTCTATAGCCCAAATTGAAAACAAACATGGAACGTTTTAAGAGGTTTTGCAACAGAAATGATATCTAGGACATTCAAAGATCACAACCTGAGTGGAAAATCTAGTCAACTATTTACTGGAAAGTTACAGGATTGTTCCAATTAAACAGCCTTGCCCTCAAATAAGCATAAGACTCAGGTGAATAGGGTAAAAACAACCACAACAAAACAACTAATAGATATTGCCATGAAACATGCCCAGTTGATTATCTTAGTTTAAGACTTTTTTTAATTACAAGTTTTCAGAAATATAATGTTTAAATACGCAAATAAGTCTATATGTAAATAAATATTGTCAAATTTGCTTAACTTTTCTGGCTGTATTGTAGATCAAACTAAATTGAGTAATATTTACTTGTATTGTTCCGATACAGTTTATTGGCCCCCGATACCAATTCCGTTTTGCAGTATCGGCCGATGCCTATACTGTACCGATACCTACTTCTTCTTTTTTCCCCAACATAAAAAAGCTGCCCTGCCATTGTTTCAGAGCATTCAATGGCCAATAGGATATCTTGGCTCGGCATGCAGTGAACACGTCACATATCAGTGAATGTCGCGCACAAACAAGACACAAGATGCTGCATCCAAAGTCATATATTAGCCTGGAAAATAATGGTATCTGCATGTTACTTCTTAGTACTTGCCGATGCAGATACAACTGTTTTAATGCAGTATCAAGGCCTCTCCCGATACCGGTATCGGAACAACACTAATATTTACCTAGGACTGGCAACTTAATACCATGCTATCATTTTTGCAAATCAGTGCCTCAGTGTTATATATTAAATATTTTATTTTGATCATGAAAAAAACCTAATTTTGTGGCAGCAAAACATTTATTTCCACCTAGATTTTCATAGATTGAAAATAACCATCTTCTTAGCCAGAACTAGAAAAACAAGATTATAATTTTTTAAAGTACATTTCCAAATTACAACAGTTGTTAGTATTAATGTGTATTTTTTTTTCTTATTTTTTGTTTTCTAGTTTTCTGATTCACTGCTGCTACTACTGTCCTCTAACGTGGCAGTGTAGAACCGGCTTGCATCTGATAACAGAATAATATCTAAATTGAATGTTCCTAATGAGTTTGCCATATGTTCATACAATCCACACAAAGAAACTTTGCAGCTTTCCACAACACATGATGTTTATCATCTTCCATATGATCTGCCTAGTCTCATCAGCTTCTAATTATCTTTTGTATGCGACGTCACAGCCCTAATGGGAATGCCCCTTCCAGGACGCTGGACGGCAGAAGAGCCATTTGCCTGTATTGTAACCATTGAATCTCGTACAGCGTAAAGTCCTTTATCTAATCGATTATCTTATAAAATGGTCATATCTTGCTGTGCGGTCGGTTGTACAGACAGACAAAGGAGTAAAACAAATGCTGCTTTTTATCGCATACCTACTAATGAAGACAAAATATGTCGATTGATAGCAGCAAACAACAGAAAGGACTGGCAGCCCACAAATTATTCACGGATTTGCAGCGATCATTTTTTGCAAGGTTAGTAGATAAATGTTGTAATTAGTAGATAAATGTTCATACATTTTACTAATAAACGTACACTCTAACAAAGATTGTAACAGAGGTGTCGAATTGCATGTTTCAAATCACATTAACGAGCCAAATAGTTAGCGTCCACTCCAACTGCACGAACACACAGCTTAGTTTTAAAATGTACCTTCTTCAAAACTATTAAGTGCATTTGACTGTTTAATATGGGCGATTTCGTCTTTGTGCTTAGAGTTTTTCACCCTGAGTCATATTCATCAAATTACTGCATAGCTTGCCACTACGGTAGTCATTTGTTCCATGCTAGTAAACATAGTAACATAACATCATCACAGCATTTCAATATAGAACGGACTATGTAAAAATAAGTCAGTTAGCATGATAAACTAGTTTTACCTTTGCATTACGAGGTATATTGTCCCCCTGTGTGAGCGTAGCATCTCGTCCCAGTGACTCAGCCAGTGACAAGCTTTTGAATCAGCCCCCGGTGTAAGGAGAAAAGACGGCATTGACTACATAATGATATAGGTCGTGCGCTGTGAATTTCGGCAAAGTTGGCGATTTGATTAACTTGGTAAAAACAGCAGGCAACAGAAGGTAAGGGGCTGTAAATATCACGCTCTATGAGTCCCGACTAAATGTGCAACTTCGACTGACAGGCGAATTTCGATTGTAGTAGTAGATTCCATGGCTCTATGGGCAATTATAACTTTTAATTTGTAAAATAACAGTCGCTAAGTCGCTCCGGGTCACGTACACTTCCATTCAACAATCATTTCCTTTCGCCGTCCGTCATAGAACATTCACATGATCACGTGACGTCGGTGCAAATGGTCAATAGGTCAGTACCAAGGGGTACGCCTGATGCACACATGAAACCTGAACTACATGTCTGATTCTTGACTCATTGAGCCATTTTCACCAGTAAAAAGTTAATTATTTTATACAGAATACATTTGATAAACTAATTATTTTTCATATACAATTAAAACCTTTAAAAAACAATTTCTCCACTCGCTGTCGACTGAAGATGACATCACCTGTGCTGAGGAAATAGGAAACGACCAATCACGGCCAATTGGTTTTCTGGGTTTGGTCAACAAACTGAGCCATGTTTGGTTGTTACCCGTTTCCTCAGCACAGGTGATGTCATCTTCAGTCAACAAGTGAAAAATGTGTTTTTAAAGGTACTAAATGTTCATTAAAGATAATGAAGTCATCACATTAATTATTGACAAAAGAATTTTCAATAACTTTTTACTTTTGAAAATGGCTCAATGAGTCAAGAAATGGTTTGGTATTGCTCCACATTTTTTACACCAAGATCCTTCAGAATTTCACTGTACCATTTATGCACATATTTCAATAAAAATCCTGATTGATCATTGAAAAGAGGAGCCTCCAGTTCTTCCTTGAGTTAAGTAAATGCAACAGCATGCAGATTAAGCCTTGTCTTTCCAGAATGAATGCGCCAAATCTTGAAGTTGTTCATGCATTGTTTATGATAGGCTATATCACTGGCAACCATATAACCTTGCCCAATCAGTCGTAGTAATATGTCATCTTTACCCAGTTTCTTGGCTTTCACCTTAATGGCCTTTCGGCTATTTTTGGTGGACACAATGGAGGTTGGTGCCACTGCTTATTACAAACTACACACATTTTGTTGGCTTAAAATTTTCAGTGTTTTGCTCCGTGAGCCTGACATGAGGAGCTGGATCCTGGATCAGCCAAATCTGATGCTTGTGTACTCACATCAGGAAAAAATAATAAAATAATAATAAAATATAATATAATAAAATAAAAATAAAGTCTCTTCTCAGAATATTGGTAGCTCTTTTCATTTATGTAGCAATTATGACATTTTGGGTGCCACTTTGGTTAATTGTCTTCCAACCATTTCTCTGACATACTGTAGAATCATGGTGCAGTATTTGAAAGACTTCATCTTGATGAGAATTGATCGCTTTTGTAAACTTAGATTTTGTCATGTGAGTAATAAAGTGGAAGTATTTAGCAGACTGTCCTTGATATATCATTTTGCATTGTCGGTGCTTTGGTATTCACAACTCTTGCAATCAGATTCATATTTCAGTGGCATGGCAATGTCTCTTAATGTGCCTTTGTCTAGCATGAACTATTAAAAAAAGTCAATCAGAAATAGAATGGTCATGCCAGTATAATTGACTCTTTTTTTCACAATAGGGGTTGCATTGTTAGGACCTACCCTTTAACTTTCTAGCTGATAAAGGCCATCTTGGACTCAAATGGAAAATTTGCAATTATGGGGTGGTTATATACAAATTAGGCATAAATATTCACCATAAAGTATTGGAAAATATTAATTTTCATGAGAATATGATAGGCGAACATACTTTGAAAAGGAAATTGTTTTGGGGATGTTGAGGGTTAAATCTTATAACAGTTTCAGCAAGCCCCAGAATCTTTTTTTTGCTGCATGCCCCTATGTGTAAGGATACTTACTCTCTGCCAAATGTAAAAGTTGTAGGATAATTTATGCAATTGTAGTATCTAAATATTTGCATTTACATCATTTTGTAAGTAACATATCCCAAAAAGAGTGTTTTTGGACTCCTGTAGCTTTCCAGTAGCTAGTTGACCGGGTTGTCCACCCAAGTTGTGATCCTTGAAGGTCCTAGATATAATTTTTGGTGCAAAACCTTTAACAACATTTCGTGTCCGTTTTTTCACTTCGCCCCCTGTGTAATAGCTGCAATTCTGAACTTTTGTCCCATTTTCATCTTTTGATCTGAAACCCAAATGTCTTCAGATACAACAGAAACTAAGGAATCGATGTTGTCCAATACTTTTAGCAGGGTCATGAGTAACAAGGTAGATAAACCACTTCCTTTTACTCACCGGTTGCTATATAATCACGTTGCTTGCTTCATAAGATAGTAACCAATTGAGAGGAAATAGGAGCGCTCATCTTAAAGGACCCATACATTGATTTCTCTCATTGACACGTTTGCACTCCTGTGCAGTTCTGATTGAGTTGACAGCAGGGTCATCCAGAGGCAAGCAACATTTATATTACAGGCCTGATATTTAGCCAGCCAGGCTAAGGACCCAGCCGGGCTCCTAACATGGGAAATTGAGGTAGCCCGACCAATCTTCCAGGTAGCCGACCCTTTGATAAGAAATATGGTAATTTTTTCAAGTCACGTCCTCACAAAACTGAAAATAATGCAAGGTTCTACGTTAAGCCTTTTCAGGTGGTGGCCAAAGAAACCAAGTGATGGTGGCCCTGCCAGAACCAGCACTGTCCCTGTATGTCGCTGGCTTGGTGCGATACCTCACATATCATAATTTGGTCAATTTATTATATGAAAAAAAAAATCTATACTATTACACGTTTTATTTTTGACAAATTATTCATCAAGATAACTATAATAAGTAATAGAAGAAAATAATGATTCCTATAAGTAATAATAAAAAATAAATGAAAAATACTGTAGATTATATTAGAAGTGTTGATTTCATCACATTTATGTCCGCTACAAGCACAGACAGCGACCCAATCCCAATTTAAGACTATTTGCGGCGATCAAAGGCCTTTATCTGCCGTGATTGCATGATGAAGTTACATGCTATGCTCGAATGGGAAAAGTGAAAAGTATGGAAGAGGTCTCGCGATACTCGTCGCAAAATCTTGCTGTTTAAGCAGTGCTAAATGCTAATGGTGCTGTCTTCTTTCAAATCAGTCACCAAATGAACGTTATAGCGCGTGCTGTCACGAGTCTGCGTGCACTCTTCCAGTCTTAATAATTTTCAGGTTGCCATCTGGCCGAATGATACCGTAAACTGAGTTTGCCCAATGCGGTTTTTAGTCGTAATTGCATGCATTTTCACAAACTTGAATCCAAAAGTCAGATTCCGGAGCTTTAGACAAGTCTGTCTCCCATTTTAAAATGGGTAAAGACATTTTATCCGTATATGAAAGTAACTTATATATTTTTGAAAGTTTTTTTGTTGTTGTCGGAGAAAGCTTGGTAATATCTTTAGCTAAAACAGGCGGTTGGAGCGTACCCTGAAGTGTTGGAATTTGTTTCTTTATCATATTTTTAACTTGCAGATAATGTAGAAAATTTCCGTTTGTTATTTTGTATTTTTGGAGCAAGGATGTATATGATATAAACATATTATCTGAGAAGAGATGGTGGAGATGTGTAATTCCTTTCTGCTCCCACACACCTAAATAAAACGATTGGTTGTTAATTCGAAAGTCAGGGTTATGCCATAGGGGAGAAAGCCCACATGGCTCCACTTGGGCTTTTGTAATTTCTAATGCCTTCCACCAAGCAGTCAGGGTGGCGGAAATCATTGGGTTTTTAAAACAATTATGTCGCTTAATTGATGTTGTAATAAAGAGTAAATCTAGAAGTCTGAGGTTATTACAATCCTTCTGTTCTAGTTCCAGCCAACAGTTAGTATCTCTGTTGGGTTGTGCCCATAGAACGATATATTGTAGCTGGTTGGCTATATAGTAGTACATAAAATTTGGTGCCTCTAGACCACCTTTGGATTTACTTTTCTGAAGAGTAGATAGACTAATCTTTGCTTTTTTTTTTATTCCAGTAAAATTTTGTAACGGCTGAGTCTAACAACTGGAACCATTTAGCCGTAGGTTTAAATGGAATCATTGAGAAAAAATAGTTTATTTTAGGTAAAACTTTCATTTTAATGGTGGCTATTCGTCCTATTAAAGAAATAGGAAGATTATTCCAGCGTTCCAAGTCACTATGAATGTTATCCAGAAGTGGAGAAAAGTTTAAATGAATTAAATCAGTTAATTTAGGTGAGATTTTTATGCCTAAGTATTTTAAATTACCTATAGGAAATGAGTAGTGTGGGTCCTGACTTGCAGGGTTCCATGAATTTTCTGTAATAGGTAGAAGTGTTGATTTTGTCCAGTTAATAGAATAATCTGATAACTGTGAGAATTTAGTTATTAAGTTAAATACTTCCCCTAATGAAATCGCTGGGTTTTCTAAATAAAGTAAAATATCATCGGCATATAGATTAATTTTATGTTCTGTTACCCCAGAGTGAATTCCTTGAATCCTTCTTTCCTGGCGTATGGCTATTGCAAGTGGCTCAATAAATATTGCAATTAATAAAGGGGACAGTGGGCATCCCTGTCTTGTGCCTCTCTGTAAAATAAAGCTCTTAGATATAATCTCATTAGTAGTAACTGTAGCTTTAGGAGAATCATATAATACTGATACCCAGTGGATAAATGATTTCCCAAAGCCAAATTTATTTAAAACAGCAAAGAGGAAGGACCAGTTAACTTTGTCGAAAGCTTTTTCTGCATCCAACGATATAATAACTGCCTTCTTATCATGCCGCTGTGACATGCTAATAAGGTTAAAGAGCCTCCTAATATTATTAGTAGAGTGACGATCTTTAATAAAGCCTGTTTGGTCGCTATGAATAATTGTCGAGATTACTGTTTCTAGTCTAGATGTGAAAGCCTTAGTAATAATTTTAATATCAGTGTTAATTAGTGAAATCGGACGGTAACTTGATGGAAGGGTGGGGTCTTTTTCTGACTTTAATAAAAGTTTAATTGCTGCTGTATTCATGTGTGGACTTATGTAACCATTAGTTTTAATTTCTCTTACTACTCTTAAGAATAGCGGAGCAAGCATTAACCAGTAGTGCTTAAAAAATATAGCCGGATAACCATCTGGGCCAGGTGCCTTGCCATTAGGCATACTATCTAGAGCACTGTACAACTCGTTTATAGTAAGTGGCGCCTCTAACATATCTTTATATTCAGTAGTTAACTGAGGCATATTTAAGCTACTGAGGAATGCCTCAATATGCTCAGGGTTAGGCTGGTTAGTTTCTGAGTATAGGTTACGATAATAGTTATAAAAAATTTGATTAATTTCTTCTGGTGATTGTGTACATTCACCAGTTGTCCCTTTAATAGCCGTTATAAGAGATTTTTCCCGATTGCGTTGAAGTGGGTTTGCAAGAAATTTACCTGATTTGTTATTATATTCAAAGTTGTTGTATCTCAATTGTTGTATTATAAACTCTGTCTTTTTAGTTAGCATATCGTCTAACTGTATTTTTGTATTTTGTAAGTCAGTCCATATTTGGTCATTTGGGTTTCTTGCGTACTCATCCGTCAGTTGTTTAATTTTATCTTCCAAGTCATTTTCTAAATTTTGATCCTGTTTCTTTTTATAAGATGAATATGATATAATTTTACCTCTAATTACTGCTTTCCCAGCTTCCCAGAGAAGAGATGGCGATAGGCCTGGAGAGTCATTTATTTCCAAAAAGTCTGCCCACTCTTTCCTTATAATTTTATCAAACTCTGCATCGTTTAGCAGTAAGATGTTAAAACGCCATGTCGGTGGTGGTTTAAAGGTATAATCAACTTGTAGGGAAAGGGAGACTGGTGCATGGTCGCTAATAATAATAGGATGTATTTTTGTTTTATCAGCAATAGAGTTATTTGTAAGAAAATAATCAATTCTTGAAAAAGGCCGGTGCACAGTGGAAAAGAAGGTACATTCCTTCTTATTTGGGTTTTTAAGTCTCCAGCTGTCGACGAGGCCAAAACAAGTTGCTTTTCTGACGTCACGTCCACTCTGTTAGCTCAGGTTTGCTGCGCCTCAGAAATGCAACTGATAGGGCGGTTGACCAGACTCACTCTTCGGCAAAGCCGCGAGTGAGTCTGTATTTCCAGGCTTAAAATGAGGAAATGGGCATGTGCCACAGAGTTGATTGCTGCGTCGATGTCGGCCAATCAGATGACAGTAACGACTCTGCCCCAGACGACCGGCGC